>NC_136490.1:125732575-125862575 GCF_053919585.1 Euprymna scolopes | reverse complement strand
CAGGTGCCAAGTGTTAAAATGAATACAAAGTTGAGATATGCAGTTTACTAAAAGTAAATGGACAGGAACAAGGAAAATATATTGAGACATTAAAAGTCGAATATGGCTGACAACATATATTGCCGGGAAAGGGGAATTAGAAGATGAAGTAAAAGTTATTAATAAAAGAAAGACATATTGAGCGACAATGGCTTCTTATGTAAGTTTAGCTTAGTATTTAATAAAATATTGAAATCATAAATATTAGATGAGAAAACTTTTGAATAATAATAATGGTAATACTCTATTATTACTGTCGTACCTTTATAGTATGTATGTATGTATGTATGTGTGTCATGGTTTCCAGATTATAAATTATTCGATCAGGAGATCCTATTAAAAAGGAGGATAAAAAGTGATAACATGCTACGAACATTAAATTAGTACGTAAATATGCTAATTTACTGTTCATAGTATATTATCATCTGCTATACTCCTTTGTAATTAATAGGATTTCCTGACACCGAGAGGCAATCTAAAAAAAAAAATTTTTTAAAATGATGTTGCTTTTTGGCCATACGTGAAACTAAAATATGCCTTCTTGGCCTGCTCTCTAAGATCTAAGTGTAATATCTGTTCTGGTATAATATAATAGGGTTTCCATTTGCACCGGGCGTCCATACAAGGAAAGTATGTCACAGACTCCTATAGTGATTCTGGAGATAAATCTTAAACATATTCGGACACTACATTAACCAGATTACTAAAATACTTTTACAGTTTTAACAAAAGGGCTACAATAATACCTCAAGGTCTCCATTCATGCTGAACAGCCACAGAATTCCCAGCAGCAATATATCATATATGAAAGATGCCGCTGTGGAATTTCCACAGGTCCAACTAGTAATAATGATAAGAGCAGCACCACATGGAATCAAGAAAACTGAAACCACAAAATTGTAAGTTAACTAATCTTCCCCCTCCCCAACACTAAAAAAAATTGTATTGTCTAGCACCACATCAAATCGTCGTGAATGATCAAGGACAATGGATAGACCAAGAGAAAGCACTAATCAGACTTCTATTGGATCAGTGTGAATAGAACTGAAGTCTTGGGGAAGCTCATTGTCACCCGAATTCCAGTGAAGACCAATGGCTGTTGCTAATAAGGAATCAATGATAAGCGGCTGTTGCGATAAGGCAAATTTACTTGCAAAGATTATGGAGAGAGGAAAAGAGTACTAGAAATTTGGGAAAATTTGTCACCCAGACTCCAAAGAACACCACCTGCTGTAATCTCTCATGATGACCTGTGTGAGAACTAATAAGTGCAAAGAAGATTAAAACAAAGTGCAACAAGACCGAAGATATCCCTCTTCATCACACTGCGTGCTGCTACTCGGTGGCTGACTGGGCCAGTTTCCGAATGTTCATAACAGAAATACTCCTATGCTCAATATTCAAGAAAAACGTATCCTCTATAGCATTTGACTCAACAGATTGGTTAACTGTTAGTAGAGACAGTTGTACACCCCTAAATGTGCTGCGGCAATTGCATGTAGAAATCACTATTTTAATTGCTTTAAACGAAACAGACGTTCAGAAGATAACACTGCCTTTACGAATGCCAGCAAAAGGATTATAGAAAATCCATCTTTTACCGTAACAGTTAAGACTAAAGTAACAAAGGCTTAACAGAGGCGTATCTTCTATACCAACCATTATCCACTGACCTGAAGTGATTACATCAACATCCGACAAAGCCAAACTTTTTGCATCAAATTCCACTTTGTGTGATCAGGGCTGTCTGCCGCTGAATTTCCGTCCAGGACTGAAAATACCGAGTGACATCTATATATCAGTCTGCGATGTTACCAGACTTATCGCAAACCTTGATTCAAAGCAAAGCAACAGGCCCTGCAACATCCCAATCATAGTGCTCAAAAAACTAAAGGTGAAACTAGCTCCTATACTAACAAAGTTGTTTAAATGCTGCCTTAAGAGATGCTTCATAACAACCTGAAAAACCTTGACAATTCAGCCAGTAGTTAAAAATATGAGGAAATCAGTCATCTGCATCTCAGTATAGACCAATCTGTCTTCTGGAGATCGTCAATAAGTTGCCTGAGTCTCTGATAAATAGAGAAGTTGTCAACCACCTCAGCAAAAATAAACTAACAAGCAATATAGTTTCTGTTCTGAGAGATCACCAGCTGATGTGCTTGTGGTAATATCACACAGGATAAGTGAATCTATTGACAATGGATTTGTTTGTAGCTCTTGACATATCTTAGGCATTTGATAGGGTTTGGCATAGAGGCTTACTTTACAAGATTTCAAGCTAAGGAATAGCTAAAAATGTCAGATCATCCCTCACATTCTTTCTCTCTGATAGGTTTATTACAGTATTCATTAAATAGACAGAAATTTGAAGCTCGCAGTATTAATACTGGTGTATCTCAGAGATCCAGCTCTCTTCCTGATCTTTATCTATACTTTCCCAAATCATATTCTAAGATAATTCGTCATCATATGATAATATTACCATCTATGGCAACACTTTAAAGGCCGATAATGACCAGGTTTCTTTTTGATTCTCTTTCCTCCAACTTGGAGTGGATGATAGAATGGGTAAAATATAAAAATGAAAGGCTATTTCCCTTTAATATATTTAAAACCAAACTTTTTTTTCCACAATAAACGCCCAAATGGTCTAAGTTGAAATGAACGACTCTCATCTTGAAGTTCATGGCTTTGACAAACTTCAGTGACTTTCTCTCCTGATCTGAAATGGAAGATCTACACCAGATATTTTATTTATTTCAAGTATTTGAACGATTATCCTCATCTTCTAGTTGCTTTTTATGTTTTGGCCAATGAGCAGGGTTACTTTCTTGTCTGTTGGACAAAATACCATGCGGCTGCTTCCTGACTGACTATAACAGGGTCGTTTCCAAGTTATATATGACCAAGTTCTTGTTCAGCCATCCTATTAAATAATATTATGACGTTGTCTCATCATCTACCTATTAACTCTTATCCTGGAGTGGCCTCCTGGCCTTGATAAGTGCTCACCCTCAAGTAAAAAAAAAAAAAAAAAAAAGAATAATTTCCGAGAATATATATTATGCTTCTTTTATATTTTTAGTCTGATGTGGAGGTTTTTGTACGAATTTCATTTTTCAATTTGTAGTATTCTTTATTTATCACCAGCCCCACGGACTAAAATGATTTGTACAGTGATATTACTCATGAAAACAGATTAAAAAACGAAAAGAAAAGCACCATAATAGATAAAATAATATCTGTGAGTGTACATAACCTTTTGTACGCGTGCAAGTATATATAACCTTTTGTATGTGTGTAATATAAACTTTTGTATGTGTGTAATATAAACTTTTGTACGTGTGTAAGTATATATATATATATATATATAACATTTGTATGTGTGAAAGTAATATATATATATATATATATAACCTTTGTATGTGTGAAAGTAATATATATATATATATATATAACCTTTGTATGTGTGAAAGTAATATATATATATATATATATAACCTTTGTATGTGTGAAAGTAACATATATATATATATATATATATATATATATATATATATATATAACCTTTGTATATGTGAAAGTAATATATATATAACCTTTGTATATGTGAAATATATATATATATATATATATATATATATAACCTTTGTATATGTGAAAGTAATATATATATATATATAACCTTTGTATATGTGAAAGTAATATATATATATATATATATATATATATATATATATATATATATATATATATATATATAACACCTTTGTACATGTGTAAGTATATATAACTTTATCCCCTCTTCAAAAAAAAAAAAAAAAATTCCACTTTTGTGAATTAATTTTCTTAATTTTTATTTCTCGAAAACGAAAAATAAAAATAAAATGTTATTTTCTTTTTTTTTTTTTTTCAGGAATTCAATTTTTTTCCTGACAAGTGTATAAATATATTCCTATTTTGATCTTCACGTTTCTTTAAGTAAATGTGTAGGGAATTAAACGGCAGCAATAATTCGCTAAGTATCAAAATAAAAACCTGCAAAAACATTTCTGCAGACTTGAATTGGCGCTGACCGTTTCCTTCAAGGAATTCCATGCAGTTTCTCCTCAGTGTCCAGATTTGGGTTGCAAATGATGAAAATATAAATCGAAACTCAATTTAAAATATACAGTAAAAACATGAATGACTCAAAAAATAAAATATGATTTGATCCATAGATTTTGAAGCTGGAGGTTTTTTAATAGATCAAAAAAATCAAGCAGAGTCACTAGATTTTTATTTCTTTAGTCTTAGATTTGTGTTTTTCCGTTTATTCTTTGTTTCAGCAAAAAACATTTTTTTGAATCTATATAAAAATTGTGGCGTCTATCGTATGCTAAGATCAAACACCTCCCCAAATAAAAATCTCATAAAAAACCTAATGGTGGCATAAATTTGTTATGTATTATTTGCATTATTTGAGCTATTGTTCTCATATTGAGTTATTTTTACAACGTTTCAGCCGATGTAATTTTTCTTCAAGTGTATCTTGTCACACTAAAGAATTCTTCTGTTGAACTCTAGAATCTGTATGGAATTTCAAACAGAACATTTAACACAAAGGGATAACATGATCGAATAGAAATCTGAAGTAATAACAATTACCAGTATAATCGAACTCCAACCTCCAAAGAAATTCACTTGGACCTGAATTTCATCTAGTACTTTATCCATTACGCCAAGGTTCCTTGCATACAATTCTAATATGAACATTGTTTTTAGATGTATAATCTTACTATTTATCAATATAAACTATCCTGGTTGGCCGGCGTTGCCCGGGTGTTTGGAGGTGTGTTGAGCAAAATTTTTTAAAAAGTGGTAGTAGGCAGGCAGGCTCGAACCCGTACCGCGAAGCAGGAACAGAACGTGAAAAAAAAAAAAAACCTGACGTCTTAGCTGTTGCGTCCATCGCTAAACCGGAAGTGACATAAGGTTAGTCAATCGAAAAGAGGGGATGACTTTTGAAAATATCGGCATAAAAAGCGACCCCTCCCTGTAGAAAAATGCCCAATTGAGGGTGAAGAAATTAAGGTTTTTAACCAATTTTTCGATATTTGTCGTCCGAAGGGTCGAGCTTCAAAACGATACTAATATTGTAAAAATCCGTCACTTCTGTCGAAAGTTTTAGACGGACATACAGACATACATACATACGTACATACATTTAAACAGACAAGTGAGATTTATATTATTATAGCTTATTACTTATTGCCAAACATACACATATAAATGACCCTGTTTGTGAGTTGAACGGTCTACCAAACTACTGACTATTTTTGGTCTTCAGACATGAAATTTGATATATAGATTTGGACTTTTAGAACAAATTCGATTTGGTTTTTAGCTGCTAAGAAGTCAAAATAGAAAAAAAAATGGAACTTTCCAGGCCTAAGTCAATTTAACGTTAGTTCTATGCATGTGAAAATATACATTTATACATTTAACAATGCTATTTTTAAAGTTTTTATATGCGTTAGACTTCACTCAGATGGCAATGAATAATGTTGGAGAGCTATAGGCTTTAGTTTCGATTCTTACTGTTGACAGCAAAGTCCTATTTTTTTAACTTTTGAAATCACAGCTATATATTGGGAACAATATAATAATCAATAAAAAAAAAACTTGGCTCTAAAATAATAATACGAAATCTGTATGAATTATGTTTTTTTTCTAAAAAAGTTAACTTTTTGTAAGTAAAAAAAAAAAAAAAAAATCCAGCTGAGATCGAAACCAAGACGTAAAGACAGCGAGTCAAGCTCTATAACTATTAGGTCAGCTTGCCACGATCTTTAAAAAAGTGATTTTTAAACCTACTTATTCTTATAATGAAATTGTTATGTGAACGATTCGCGCATGCAGTCGTGAAACGGTTGACAACCAGATAAAAATCCGATGACCCTTTTCCAAGTACCAATTTTTTTCTTTTTAATTTTGTCCCCTTTGCATCCCCTTTTTCCGGATGAAAACCGATTAAAAGCTTACCACGTATCTGAATACCCTACATACCAAATTTCAAGTGTAGATCAAAAATTAGTTGAGTATATAGGTTGAGAGTTTTCCTCTCACATTCTCACTTTTATACATATATAGATCGATTTTTGCTTTTGTTTTAATTCCGCTTTTAAACATGACGTAAATAATAAATCAATGACGTCACGCTAAAACTATAATTATTTTTAATGTTACGTTTGAAGCTCTATTTATAAATTCAAACAGGTTAATCGGTAGAACCTTAAACTGAAAATCTCAAGGCTTCAACTTTGATTTTATTGCTCATGGCATCTGCTTTTTGTTGTGACTTTATTATTTACTACTAGCAGGGGGCCCCGCTTTACCCCGTTGTAAAATATGCTTAAATATATTTTAATGCAGATTTCATAATTATTGATTGATTATTATATTATACCTAATATATAGTAGTGATTTCAAAAGTTAAAAAAAATATAACTTGAAATGTAATAAGTCCCCAGACGTACCCCTCCACCATACTGTATACCGATACTCTAATGCTGAGTGGGATAGCTTCCGTACATTCATATCTGATTTACCTCTGCATTCCATGTTTAAAAAGGATGTGTCCTCTATAATATCAGATCTGACCGAATGGTTAATTGTAGGCATAGACCAATTCATACCATCTAAAAAATTCCAACAAAAACCTAACAGCCAGCCATTGTTCTCCCCAGAATATGCTGCTGCTATCGCGCACAGAAATCACTTTTTCCATAACTACCAACGTAATAGATGCACTGAGATTAACGCTGCTTTCAGGAATGTCAGCAACCACTGTAAAAGAGTAATAAAAAATGCAAGAGAGCTATATGCCCAGTCTGTTAAATCCAAGGTAGCTGATCAGCGGCTTGGTTCCCACCAGTTTTGGAAAATAACAAATAGGATCCTCAACAGAAGTGTGCGTTCTATCCCAACCATTATCAATGGACAAGAGGTCATCTCGTCAGCATCAGACAAGGCCAAACTATTTGCAAAGAACTTTGCAGCTAATTCTACCCTATGCGACGAAGGCCATCAACTCCCCATATTTCCTCCTATAACACAGAACACACTAGATAACATACAGGTCGCCAAGCTAATCAAGAACCTTGATTCCAGTAAAGCAACTGGCCCTGACGGCATCCCAATTATAGTGTTAAAAAAACTTGAACCAGAACTTGCTCCCATACTTACAAAACTGTTTAAGCATTGCCTTAAGGAGAAGTGCTTTCCGACTCCCTGGAAAACCTCATCAGTATGCCCTGTATTTAAGAATTCAGGTGATAAGTGATCTCCCTCTCAGTACAGACCAATAAGTCTCCTGTGTGTTATGAGTAAGTTGCTGGAATCCATATTAAATAGAGAAATAGTAAACCACCTCAGCAGAAACAACCTTCTTAGTGACACACAATATGGTTTCCGCTCTGCAAGATCTACTGCAAATGTGCTAACGGTTATATCTCACAGGATTAGTGAATCTCTTAACAAAGGCTTCCTTTCTGGGGTAATTGCTCTTGACATATCAAAGGCCTTCGACAAGGTATGGCATAAAGGCCTACTTCACAAGATTTCCAGCTACGGTATAACCGGAAATGTTTTCTCAATCATTAAATCATTTCTCTCCGATAGGCTCATAAGAATAGTGGTTGATGGACAAAAATCAGAGGCCTGCAATATAAATGCTGGAGTCCCTCAAGGGTGAATCCTGGGCCCAACTCTCTTCCTGATCTACATCAATGACCTCCCTAAACACATACTTAAATCATTCGTTGACATCTATGCTGATGACACGACCATCTACGGCAACACATCAAAGGCTGTAAATGACAAAGTTCTCTCTGATTCCCTCTCCTCTGATCTCGAGCGTGTGGTTCAGTGGGGGAAGACGTGGATGGTTACCTTTAATACATCTAATATCCAACTCCTATCTTTACATCATCAACGCTCTGATCCCCATCTGCCATCAATTGAAATGGATGGCTCTCGTCTAGGAGAAGCCCCGTGTCTTGACAAGTTTCTGGGTTTGTCCTTTACACCTGATCTGAAATGGAACCTGTACATCAAGTCTGTTGCCAAGGTCGCTGGAAAGATGGTGGGATCCTTCTACCGCTCCAAAAGATATCTCACTACTGATGCAATTCTCTATCTATATTAAATCCAAGTACATCCAAGGATCGAATACTGCTGCCATATCTGGGCAGGAGCTGCTAAAAACAGCCTATCCTGCCTTGACAGAGTACAAAATAGACTTCGTGGCTTAGTGGGGGATGCCTTTTTCTCTACCCTGCAACCTCTCTCCCACAGAAGAGATGTTGCGAGCCTATCCTTGTTTTATCGTTATTTCCATGGCAAGTGCTCGTCTGAACTCCAATCTTTGGTTCCCCCCTCGCCAATCTTTCACGAAAAACACCCGTCTAGCTGAATCCACTGTGAAAAATTTCCCCCACTCTTTATCTGTGCCTCAATCAAAACGTTGATTCCATGAACAAAGCTTCTTTCTTAGAACTGCACGCCTGTGGAACTCTGTTCCGTCTGCCTGCTTCCCACCTGACTACAACTTGGATGTCTTCAAGTCCAACATTAACAAATTCCTAATGAACCGCCCTCTTAAGTAAACACTTCATTAAATCTCCACACTAACGTACTGTACTTGCAATAACCCTTATCCCTGAGTGGCTTCCGGGCCTTGATAAGTGGTGACCACCGTGAAAAAAAAATATGCCATCAGCTAGAATTGAAATCAAAACATATAGCTTTCCAACATTAGTCGGTACTGTTTAGGCTATCATTAGGCGGATGAAAATACTTAAAAATGGACCAACTTTAATGCATAATCGTATATTTGTGCATACATACAAAAGCGATTTAAGTCGACTTAAGCCTTTCAAGTTCCAATTTTTTAAAAATGTTGATCTTTTAGCAACTATTTTTACGAGCTAAACATCCGTAAAAGGGCGGCTAAAAATCCATAAAAAGATAGTTCACGAAAAATTTAATTGTGTCGCCTTGTGACACTGCGTCTCAGATGAGATGCACTTCGAAAAAAAAAATAAAATAAAAATAAAAATAAAAAAAGGAGACCGGCAGATATCGTGAGTTTTATAAAGTAGATTTCTAAAAATAAGATTGTTGATATTTCGTACTTATCACATTATAAAAATTATGATTGACGAACAAAGTATTCTATTTATATAAAATAAATAGAAAGTATTTGCTTGTCTAGAAATAAGTTTTCTTTCTTTGATCCAGACAAAAGGGAAACATAACTTCTAATTTTTTTCCCTGCCTGTCCTCTTGACGAAAGTTCTGTTATTAAAAAAATGTTTCCTCTGAAGAAAACGCCATAATGCCAAATTATATATTTTCACATAGCTCTATTCGATGCCCTCGGAATTTACAGATGCTTAATCTTCTGGTTCCTACATCTTATCTAATTGGTCCAGGGATGCTTCCATGGACCACAGAAACAAAATCTCTTTCCACATCCGCTGGCCAACCCAAACCGACTCCAAACTAATTACGTGACAAACGTGATAAACTAATTCTTTGTTAGTCACTACGTAAGCCTTACGTCAGTCATTTTTTTAATTGTTCTAAATCCTGTTTTTCTTTTTGTTTCGTTTTCAAACTAAAATTTTTATAATAAATATTAACTGTAAATAGTTTATTTTTTGCTGTTCATGTCACGTTCTTCTGCTATCAAAATATTTCACATTTCATCATCGGACACACCGCAATTCATCTTTTGTTTACTTGATCCATCGGGTAATCTGGCGCTACCCGGGATCCACAATATCCAACATATATACCATGTGTTTTAAATATTGTCGTTTAAAGTGCTAAACATGATTCTAAACCACATGGTCACCAGGAAACTTATAGATTTTTTTACTTTAGTGAATTCTGGCATACACGAGTTTGATTTTAAAGAGCCTCCAAAAATTGTAACAGATTTCTTAAAATAAGATTTAAAAAAAATCTTTAAAATCTAATAAATGCAAAAATAGTACTTAAATATAATTCCTTTTATGGACGTGACTCCAGACAAGACATGAAACCACTTGGTCGAAGGAGATAAAACAAACAGTGTATCATTATTGCAACGACGGGAGAAGCTTATTAACTTTAGTTTTGAAAAAAAAAAACGAAGGCTATAAGTAAGAGAAAAACAGTCAGCTGGAAGGGAGTTCCATAAACCTATACTTAGAAAAACGTTAATGAAATAGGAAGCTGTATTATGATAATGTATCAAAATAGCGAATCCGTGAAGATCACTGGATCAAAATGATATGGAATAAAGGAGACAGCGAATAGATCAGACATTTCTGAAGAATGCACGCCAAAATAGACAGACTAGCAACACCACGTCTGAGAAATAGGGTTTAGAGAAGGCGGCTGGGAGGAGGCAAGTAAATTACGGGTAGTTAAATTTCAACTATCCATTCTTTAAAGAAAAAAACTGCTATAGATGTTAAAGTGAAAATTGTGTATAAATATAAAATTTATTATTGAAGAAAGTCTAATTTTTGTGAATTAAAGGAAAACGAAAACATTGGTTGTTCAAGAATAGTAATCTTATAAATTTTCGAAGGAATGAGCTTGTGTGCTACACGTAATGCCAATGAAGTTATCGCTAAGAAGAAGAAACGGGGAGGGGCGAAAATACAAGGAACAACCAAAAAAAAAACGGACAAGAAAAAAAGAGACAAGAAAAAAAGGAACGAGAAATAGGGAAAAATGAAAGCGAAGAAAAAAGAAATAGGAAAGAAATAAAAAAAAAAGATATGGGGGGGGAAATGGAGAATACAAGAATGACAGAAATAGAGAACGAGGAAAAAGTAGAAAAAGAGAGGAGAAAAAAGAGGAAGAGAAAGAAAATGTAGAAGCAAAAACATATTCAAAAAGAACAATAGTTCGAAAGGAAAAATAGAAAAGGAGTAAGAAAGCGAGGCGAATAAAGAGCTCAATTGATGCAAATGCCTTTCAACGTAGATAAATTATTTTGAAAGTTCTTTGATTCTAAATAGTTTAGTCCAAAGTTAAATCATGAGATAAAATCGCGACAGCATTACTAGATATATGGAAAGTTTTGTTTTCTGTTTCACTGCGTAAAAGACAGATTTTCTGTTCAGATTTTTTTATCCCAACATTTTCCCGACCATCCATTTTCGTTTACTTTACTCTCAAAACTTGGCATCCATTTTTTTTTCTTCATTGATTCAAGCTCGGTATCAAATCGTTTTTTTCTAAAGTGAGAGCGAACCCCGGAAAGTGAGGGCGAGAGAAATTCTTATGGTCGATCTGATTACCACCGCTGAGATGCATTATCAGCCAGGAAACCAGTTGGCCAATGCTTATTCCTTAGACAGTAAATATCTGTGCACCTGATTTGCCGATTTCGTACAAACATAGGAAATGAAGAAGAAAAACTTTATTTTGTTTGTCTATTTGCAAAGGTGATATGCAAGCCAATCAATGTTCTGTCTCCTGGCTTCAGATTATTGCAAGTTTCAACTTGGCTGTCATCTGAGACAAGTTTAGTTTTTGTTTCAGACAACAATTACGATTATTTGTGTCTTCTGTTGAACCGACATCGCAGGTCATCTTGACAAAATCTTGATCAAACCTGACATGTTTACTTCAGCATAGCTACCCTTCGTCTTTGTCAAGATTATCTGCTCCTTTTGTCTTCCGCTTTCTGCTGTCCATTTAGCTGGACTAGGGCAACAGAATATACTCCTTGTTTTAACTCTCAAGTATATATCCGACAGAGTTCGACATAGTTCATCTACGGAGAACCACATCACTATAAAACCATAAGATACCAACAGATATATACTCGAGTATCAAAACAATGAAAATAATATTCTGTTGTTCTAGCCTTAATAATTAGACATGTTCAAGCGAACAAGAAAGCCATTCTTAACATGAAAGACAAAGGCTTTGACATTATTTGAGAGAAAGATAATGAGTAATCAGAATGGAATATATCTTGCTTGTCATCGTCGTCCCGTCTGCAGAGCAGATAATCTTGACTTTAATCTGAACCGTTTGTCTGTGTGAATGCTCTATGTATCTGTAAGAAAATTAGGGTAGAATAGAAATGGCTTTTGTTTTTGTTTCGTTAAAATATTGTCATTTTAAACGACCACCCCCATTTTATGTTTTTAATTCAATCTTTTCCAACTTTTTCTCATATTTAAGGAGAGACTTCGGCGAGAGGTAAAAGAATGCAATATGTGTGATCACATTTCATTCAATTAATAGTTTTCAATGGAACACCTTTAAAACCTTCATTCTTCTACTTCTCTTCCATTTGCAACTTCTTATAGCTTTACAGCCTTTATATAACTCGTTCCACTACATCCTGCGATAGCTCATTCCACTACATCATCCCCTACATCCTTCAATAACGCATTCTCTTACATCCTTCAATAACGCATTCTCTTACATCCTTCAATAACGCATTCTCTTACATCCTTCAATAACGCATTCTCTTACATCCTTCAATAACGCATTCTCTTACATCCTTCAATAACTCATTCCCCTACATCCTTGCTGAATTAATCACTCTACATGTTTCCCCTTGAAGCTCCCTATCCCTATATATCATTTCCAAACTTATTCCCCTTCACATTTTTCCTAAATCATTCCTCTACACATTTTTGTAACTAATCTTTCTGCATCATTTATAATTAATCCCTCTATATTTTGAGTTATGCATTTTAAACTGGTGATCGTATAGATAATTTTAACAATGATTCCTCTGAGGTTATCAGATCTAAGTGCATTTAATACTCGTGTTACACATACATCGTATTATTCTCATCATTTCCAAGCAAATCGTGTCCTTATTTCTCTTCAATACTTCATGCATCACCACACTTTATGCACATGCCTGATAGACTATAGTTTGGTTGACAGACAATTCTCAGAGAGGAGAGAATGGGCATCCAGAGGTAAAAAAGAGATTATACGAGTGAAAGAGGGGGGGAGTAGGAAGAACGAGGGAGGAACAGAGGCAGAGAAAGGAAGAAAAAATTGACCAGATAAGATCAATAAAGATAGAAGGATGAAGAGGAGAGAAACGGTGGAAAAAGAGATGACAATTAAAGAAGAGATGAGAGTAAGATTAAATGCAAGAGGATGAGAATGAAATGCTGAGAGGAAAGAGATTTACTTGACGCTCATATTAAACTGATGCAACAGTTGCAGGGCGAAAGGCAAAAAATATTTTCTATTACACAAAGTCAAACATTCATAATTAAAAACCAAAAAGTCATTTAGCATTTTTTTTTTCATTTTAATTGTCATGTATTTTTTTAATAATAGCTGATTGGTGCCCAGATTTTTCAACCGGCCAACATTTTACTTTTGATTCTTTTTGTTTTTGAACAAAACAACTAATAATGCAAAAAGTTTCTAATTAGCAGATTATTTTGTTGACATCAATTGACATAAAAAAATCAAATTAAAAGGAACAAAATTTAATTTCTTTTTAATCTAAAAAATTATTTTCCTCGTCAAGTTTATAAAAAAAAATTAGTAAATTTATTAAATCAGAAAAAGTTTTAAAATCAAACACTTGAAGTTAAATCAGTCTTATTTAATGTCTTTTGTTTGATTAGGACAATCTCATAACTGTTCTAAATTCATTAAGTTTTGTATCTCCATGATTAAAAAGACATTTTTGTTTATTTGATTGCAAAACTATTATATAGAATCCAATCGGTTAGGAGTAGAGTTATTTCCCTTGGAGAGAAACTAATTCCTGAACAAGAGTAATCCCCCGTAGTAAAAAACAAAAACAAAAAAACTCTTAGACCCTTCCAACTAATATCATGAACACAAGATTTTTCTTGGGAACTCTCACGTCAGGCATTGTCAGGAATAAAGATCAGATTTAGTTCTAACTAGTTCAGCAAATGAAACACAGACAACGTAGACTTTGAGGTACGTTTCCTAAGAAATAAACAAACAAAAAACAAATAGCGTCATTACATTTTACATGAATACTTTCAGCATTATTCTAGTTTATGGGAAGAATGTATTCTGCGTGTAATCTGGTACAGACACACAGTGGAGTATTAAGAGCAGATTTTTCCCCTCATTTGTTGGCTAGACGTGCTAGAGTCAATATCAGCTTCAGGGTGTTTCCTTTAACATAAACGATACCAGAAAATGCAAGTCTTCACTATATTTTTTATATACATAACGTGTGTATTCATAATTGCATGGGAACAATGTATTATTTATGTTTACTATATAAGCTCTGACTGACCTCGGTTTTACTATCTTTATAGTTTTTTGCAGACAAACTGCTAATAAATGAAATATTTTTGTCCACAAGAGGCTTCTTGCCTGTATTATCTCCAAAATGTAAGAATTTCTCCTGAGAAAATACAAATTCTCACATTATTTACATAATTTGTGCATTATTTTGTTGTATGGATTCTATATGCAAGCATGCGCCTTACTTGTTATTATTAATGCTTTTATAGTTTGGGAGAGAATCTATTAATGATATATTTTTATTTATCATAGGGTTTAGCAGTCTTTTAGTTTCAAACTCGTATACAGGGATATCCATTTGGGATTTAAAATGGTAGGAAGGATTTTTATACTTGAGAACGTCTTGATTCCAAATCAAAAACTATTTAGATAGAAAGTTTTTTTTTTCTATGCAAAAATACTCACTTCTTGGCATACACCAGTGTTGATGGTCCTGGATATGACCTTAAACTATATCCGATGGTGAGGCCCCAGCTTGCGGGTTTTGGGAAGTGTGGAGCCACCCTTTAATTGCCATTGCTCCCAGGTCCACTCTGACCCGGAGTGGTAGTACCTGTTAGGGTCCCAACTATGGGTTAAATAGAAACTGACTTGAAAAAAAAAAACAAATATATTCTATTAAAAAACTTTTCTTCAAAATCACTGATTTCGGCATTAAATAACCTGAAAAGGGTTGATATGCCATAAAACAAAACCAACCAACCAACCAGTGTTGATATGCAGCGCATCATCAACTGCTTATCAGCTCTGTTCAGTGTTTTACTTATAATCAGCATCACAACGAGAATAGCAATGTGTATCCCTACACTTGAAACATAAACAAAAAAAAGCATGGTTCATGGAATAATACGAACTAGCGGGACCTGTGGAAATTCCACAGGGAAATGATTCATATGTAATATATTGATGTTGGCATTCCGTAGATATTCAGCATAAATGGAGACGCTCTGATATCATTGTAGTTATTTTGTTAAAGCTTCAACAGTAGCTATCAAAGTTAGCAGAGACGCCCGGCGTAGCCAGATCATAAAATACGCTTAAATATGATATTTTAATTCTTGCAGATTTCGTATATATTATTATAAAGTTAATCTTCTATGGATTTTTATGTATAATATAGTTGTGATTTCAAAAATAAAAAATATATATGACTTGGGTTTATCAGCTTGAATCGAAACCGAATTCCATATATATATATATATATATATATATATATAGTATGTGTGTGTGTAACTTTAGTTTCTTCAGCTATAATCGAAACCGAAACTTATGAAGAATTCTTGATAAAATTATTTATAAAAAACAGATTACTAAAGGTACCATCAACTAAAATCGAAACTGAAACCAAGACTTATGATGAATTATTGTTAAAATTATTTGAAAAAAAAATATATTATTGGAGTGCCATTAGCTATAATCGAAACCGAAATCAAAACTTAAGAATTCTTGGTAAAATTAATTATTACAAGAAATGGAAGTACATAACAATTAAACGATCCGAATATAAGCGTGGCACAGAAAATAACACACACGCTATCGTATTTTTGTATATAGATAGTAATTGACATGTTTGTTTTCCTATGTTAAGAATGTTTCCTCGGATGCTGAGAGAAAAGTGTGTCTTATGAAAACTGTAAAAGAACGGTAGTAGTTCGTGACATTACCAACTATACAAAGGTTTTTGTATATAAGACGTGTGTTATGGCCGAGGAAGACTTAACTTTTGAAAACTATGATGATAGCACAATCATTTAATATATAAGTTTGGAAAATATATATGTCAATTAAGCTACACAGAATCTTTCTCACTTCATCCTCGTGAGGATTCGTCAAATATTTTTTGTGTTTGTAAAATATGCTTTTGTAACTATATTTCATCATTTATGTATACCAATCCTGTTTTAGAAGGTCTATGTTTGTCAAATAGAAGACCAGAGCATATATAAAACAATGATAGTACAGCTACATTTTCAAATATTTAATTTTCTTACCAAACAGTTTGCAGCATATCATAACTTTTACATATTTAGAGATCTGTTTCATTACGCAGAAACAATTATTATGTCAAAATCGATTTTTTGTGCGTATACTTCTCAGAAAAATAGAAATTTATTTTCTTAGAAAGAAATATACAGGACAGTATAATGTCGGAAAAGAAATTCCATAGAAGATTCATCATCGCGTATTTACTTTAGTAGCAAACTTGATTTTAAGTGTAAAAGTAGTCAAGCTTTAGTTATCGTTCGAGTTAAAAATTCTAAAAGGATTTGTCTATAAAAACTTATAGGATAATATTACTTTATTTAACTAATATTACTTTATTTAACTAATATTTCCTGTCTGAAATGTGTTAACTATAGTTATATCTAAAATTGGTTTAATTAAGTTGTGGATACGAAGCTAACGCGTTACTCTTTTAAACTGTATTTACTATCTTTTTATGTTAGACCATCAGACTGTTTTTGTATAGTTTTTTTTTTTCTTCAGATATAGTTAAATTGTTTGAAAATTTACTTTTATATAACATAATTGTATAGGAAATAAATAATTTCCCAAGTTTGTAAGGGCTCATTTACCAATTATTTCGTATTATTGGTTGGTTGGTCGGTTTTGTTTTACGGCATATCAACCCTTTTCAGGTTATTTAATGCCAAATCCGGTTATTTTGAAGAAAACATTTTTAATAGAATATATATTTTTTTTCAAGTCGGTTTCCATTTAACCCGTAATTGGAACCCTAACAGGTACTACCACTCCGGGTCAGAGTGGACCTGGGAGCAATGGCAATAAAAGGGTGGCTCCACATTCCGTAAAGCCCGCAAGCTGGGGTCTCACCATCGGATATAGTTTAAGGTCATATCTAGGACCCATATTATAGGAGATACATTTTAGCCAACTTGTTACTTCGCCTCTTAAAAAGGGACATAATTTAATTAGATATCACGACTATAATAATATATACGAAATCTTGTCAAAATATAATATATAATTGAAGTGTATTTTATGCCGGGCAAAGCCTGGCACTTTCCCGCTAATACTTATATATATATTAGGAAAAGTGAGAAGGAAGCAAATTAAGTAGAAAGAAGATGAGGCTCAATCCCCTTCTCACCAAGGATCGTATTGTAAGGACTTACATGAATGAAAGGGGAAATTGACTACTTTGGGGTTATGGAACACTAAGATTTAATGTATGTATGAGGATAGAATCTCATCTCTCTTGCTTAGTAAGGGACATGTGTGTTTAATAATGGATAAGGATTGATCTTTATGCAATATTTATAAGTGTATAAGCCCTAATCCATTTAATTATCTGGCATAAAGATTCATCTTGAAATACAAAACAAATCTTAATCCACTGACTAACATGATGATTTTCTTTGAACTTTATATAAGAGTGGGGGAAAACCGCCCTAAACAAAATAGAATTTCAAACTGAGAAGTATGAGCAATTTGAATATTTTTACTTTTTTCCATTGTGAATGACAAAGTTTGATTTAAAAGGATTTTAGAACTTGTCAACTCGTTCCAGTGATAATATTTCCATTACCATTTTTATCTAGCTAATTGAAATGAGCACATCATAATCTAACTAGTTTTTAACTACGGTTATTATTAACCTGAGCTGTGATCTTGGAAAAAGGTTTTATAGCAATGACCTTAGCAAAAACTCAATCCCTCTGTGTCGTACATGTAACGGACCCATGTTTACCTTGCTTATAAACTCTTAGTTATCCTCACCCACCATTTTCATACATAGCGAACTTTATCAACTCTTATGCAGATTTCCTTCTAAAATTGGCCATCAGTATACTCTAAGTTGAAACCCCACCTTTTCTCATAAACTGATATTGTATATTACGTGCTTTTTGCTTGTCGAGTAGACATTTCTTAAACCCCTTTTTCTCATATTAGACTTTACTCCTTTTTATTATTTTTTTTTACATAGGAGTCACCACTTATCAAGTTGCGGAGGCCACTCGAGGATAATGGTTTCAGAATGTACAGTAGTCAATGGGATAATATTGTAGTACTCGTTAGTAATGAGAATTTGGTAAATTGGATTACTTAAGGGGGCGGTTCATCAAGAATTTGTTTATGTTGGACTTGAAGACAACCAAGTTTTAGTCATCTGGGAAGCAGGCAAATGGAAGAGAGTTCCACAGGCGTGCAGTTCTAAGAAAGTATCATGGAATCTACGTTTTGATTTAGGCACAGATAAAAAGTGGGGAAAATTATTGACAGTGGTTTCAGCTAGACGGGTGTTTTTCGTGAAAGATTGGCGAGGGGGTCTCTATCTCCTGTATTTATGTAATCTACGTATTTTAATGACTAAATTGGTTTGCTCGTGTTGTTTGTTTATTGTTTTCCTTTACTTTGAATTGGAAATCCTTTTTCCTATGTATGTTAGCGTAGAAGATTTCATAATTCTAACAAAAGTAAGGTGTAACAGAAATAAATAATGAAAAACAGTTCATAGCTCCACATTGATTAAGTGTAATAGCAGAAACTTATCCGAGACAATCAGAGGCACTTGGGCTTAAACGAAGAATAACATATTTTAAAGTATTCTATTCTCTTATAGTAAGTGTGTAAAAAAAGTAATGTTAAAGACGAAATTAGAATGTGCAATGTTGCCTGTGGGTGCATACAATGAGAAACTAGCAGGGAGACCCGGCGTTGCCTGCGATTCAATGATGATCAACGAATATTTCACACTCCTATATTTTTATTGCCACCAATATCGGGGAAATCGGTTATTTTTAAATCAAATAGATTGATTGCGTGCTCTAGTTGGGGACCCATCGCGGTGCACTGGGAGTAAATTTCACATACCTCCTTGATGTGATTTAGTCTACATTACACTGTAGCGAAATTATTTTGCATACAATGGTTTGAATTAAAGTTTAAAGGGTCAAAATCAAGTATCACGGTACAATTGTGCTCTAAACTAAATTGTTCTCTCATTTTATAATTCTTAATCTTTTCATAATATTTTCATCGTTCATTTGACATCTAGTTAAACCTTATTATAGAGTGGCTTTTGGCCTTGATAAGTAGTAATTCATCAATAAAAAATGTATCTGACTATTGAAAACTTGCGACGGCCTTCTAGATATGTCCGCCTATAAAGACATAAATATACTTTCATTCTCTTCTCCTGCATTTGCTGCTAGGTTGGCTGCATTGATGTAGCAGTTCAGTCTGAAAAAAGTTAAAAGATGACATGGATCTACGGTTCAGATAATGAGACCGGCAAAAACGGTCATTCTCCACACTGATGATTGCCGGAAAAGGATGAAACCTGTGTATGCTGGTAAAAGCTAAAATTTTATCTTATATTTCTTTTAGTCTATTTGTTAAACCTTTTCGTCGAAACTACTGAAGTTTGGTAAGCAATTCCATATTTACTCTAGAAGTTTTCTCAGAAACTACTGATCTGATCTAAAATTTTGCATGGACCTTTTTTATGATAGAGTGCGGCAAACTAAGTATTATGATATCCTTTCGATCCACAGTTATCGATTAATATGGATTGGAATTTAATTTGTTTTAAACTTTAAAAGCTAAAAAGATTTGATTTTAAAAATTTAGATATTTTTCTATGAAAATTCAACATTGATTTTCTTCTGAGTATTTTTTATATAAAGTATAAAGGAACAAATCTCAATTCACTTTCACATTTTTTTCTTTCAATTTTAAAACGAAACTATAATAAATAAACTTACAGTCTTCTCTCGACATGACTTTTTTAAACTATAAAGTAAAATAGTAAATTTGAAACTAAATAGACAGCCATGTTTGTTTTTTCTTGGAAATTTTGGGAGAGGAAATGGCTTTAATGATTTTTAACTGATAAAGGGCGACTATAAAGAAGGTAATTAGTCTCATTAATGTTTGCAATGATTTTTTGTGACACAGGACGTACGAACAAGTAAATTAATATTTAGATATTGAGTGTATATATATATATATATATGTATGTGTGTGTGTGCGTGTGTGTGTGTGTGTGTGCGCGTGCGTATGGCATGACTGTTTGTGTAACTTCTTCAAAGCATGTCAATGTGTAACACATGCAAACTATTTGTTCATAGAAATGTTTGCCACTGGTTACAATAAAAGAATTGAAAATCTAAAAGAAAAGTATTTAAGAGTTAAAAGGAATAAATACCGAAACATTTCAAATGCCAAACCGACCACTTATCTACAAATGGATTTACTTAAAAAAAAAAAAAATGAAACACGTGTTTAAGTGCCGTTTTCACTGCATAAGCTTCTTTAAGCAAAGAAAAATCTCATGATTTGAAAAGCAATTTGGATAAATGACCAGAATTGAGAATTCTAAAACCATGTACACAACTTTAATTTTATTGTACTAAGCTGTTACTTTTATCAACGCCCAAAGGTAACTCGAGGATATAGATAAACGAGTGTTAGTTGGACATTGATTGAGCAGAAGTTTATACCTAGATATTTTACGAATGGGTAATGCCGGGCGGCTTGCTAGTATACGTCTATATTCCACATTTCAAGATGGTGTCTATCTTATCGTTTATTTCTTTCAGCATGTTTAAATGTTCTATTCTTGACAGCACCTGTTTCCTAGCGCAGAATCATTCATAATTATCATGTCATTTTTTTTATCTTTCTGCTTCATTAGAAGAATAGGAAATCATTAACTTTAAAAGAAATTTAAAAACCTGGGAATGATTACATAAATCCGAAAAATTGGAAGAGTGGTTGCAATTGGGTTTTGTGATATTTACGCCATCTTATATATATATATATATATATATATACACTTGTGCCCGATATTATTCATACCCCACCTTGAAAATTGAGTTTATTATGTGTAACTTTGTAAGAATTTATTGTTTACGTCCATATTGATACATATTCTTAATAAACCTCTTCTGATCATTTTCGTCATTTTAAAATCTCGGGATACTTGTAATAAAAGAAATATACAGCTATTTATAAAATCTGCAATGTTCAAAAATAATCATACCCCCTTATTTTTTCAGTATTAATCGAATTTCTGACTGTTTGTTTCCTGTTTGATTCTTATTTTGAATGCTTTTATACAACCTTTGATTAATTTCATTACGTTTTTTATCATTTTTCAGAAATTAAAATGATATCAACTGAAAACCAATAAAAGAATAAAAATTATTAGAATGGGGAAGAAAAAAGAGCTTAGTAATGATCTTAGGACTAAAATTGCGAATTCACATAAGGATGGTTTAGGTTACAAGTCAATTTCCAAGAAATTTGAGGTCCCTACAGCAACAGTACAGAGCATCATCAAAAAATTCCAGAGCCACCACACAACAAACAACTTGATTGGTAGAGGAAGGAAAAGGAAACTGTCTGCTAGAGCCACCAGGAATATTGTAAGAAGTGTTAATGCAAATCCAACCACCACTACTAAGGACATTTTAGAAAATCTGGAGTCTTCTGGCATAAAAATATCAAGGCAAACATTGCAAAGGACTCTGCATGAAAATGGTCTGAAAGGAAGAAGACCAAGAACGACTCCATTGCACACCGGAAAACACCTTGCAGCACGTCTAAAGTTTGCTAGGACCCATGTGAATTCTCCAGAGTCCGTTTTCTCGAGTATTTTGTGGACTGACGAAACAAAAATTGAATTGTTTGGCCATATGGATGCTTCTTACGTTTGGAGGAAGAAAGGAGAAGCTTACAACCCAAAGAACACCATACCCACGATGAAACATGGTGGTGGTAGCCTAATGTTTTGGGGCTCCTTTTCGGCTAGTGGTCCAGGTAGTTTGGTCAAGATAGATGGAACCATGAAGAAGGAGCAATATTTGGAGATACTCCAGAAAAACATTAGACAGGATGCGGAGAATCTCCATTTAGGACCAAACTGGGTCCTTCAACAGGATAATGATCCAAAACATACTGCCAAAATAGTCAAGAAATGGTTTGAGGATAATCAAATTAATGTTTTGGAATGGCCTTGCCAGAGTCCCAACCTGAACCCTATCGAAAACCTCTGGCACATATTGAAAACTGAGGTTAAAAAGCGGAAACCTAGAAATTTGAGGGATTTGGAGAACTACTGCATTGAAGAATGGTCAAAAATCAGTGTTGATGCTTGTAAAAACCTTGTTGATAAACATCCAAAACGGTTACAGGCGGTTATTAAGAATAAAGGGCATGCTATTGACTATTAGTAAGAGAGGTATGAATAATTTTGAACTAGTGCCATTATTGTTTTTCTTTGTATAATGTTTCAAACTTGCATAATTTATTTATTTGTTGAGTTTAAATTAAATGCCTATGCTTGATTTATTGTCTGAAATCCCTTTAATATTGTCTACCTTCTGGTTTGAGCAATATTCTTATAGAAATCTCAAAGATCCGAGGGGTATGAATAATATCGGGCACAAGTGTATATATATATATATATATCAATGAAACAGTAAAATAATAGAAGGGTCACCAAATAACAATAAAACATGAAAAAATAGTAGTAGAAAAGAAATTGGAGAGAAACGTAATCCCTTATATAATAAAAACGTCACAGTTTTTCCCCTCTGGACCAAAATAATATATGTTTACAACAGATGGCACATACAAATTTCTTATGTCTACATATTAGCCAACATCTTATGTAACTATAGAACAACATTTTAGACACATTCATTCCTTATATTAAAACCCTAGATTTCATCCTAGGAGTGACATCATCATCGCAATGACCTGGAAACGAAGTAATTCCCAATTTCTCCCCTATTAACTAAGTCCTCCCACTGTTTTTCACATACATCGCGTATTTTTACACACAGTTTACTTATATTGAGACCCCGCTCTTCATAACTCAAGGGCATAGCATTCACCTTCCATTCTTCGAAACAAAAAATAATACAGTCTCCCCAGATATGTTCCTGCTTTTATGATTGGCTGATACGTGTCATTCTCCAATTCCAGAATGAAACTAATCCCGATATTTAACGAACGCTACGACAAGTTAACATTGTCCTCGCTTGCCACTACAGAAATACAATTACATTTAAACCAACTATAAAGCATTCAAAACTACTTAACACACACACAAAAAAAATAATCCACAATTCTTTTCTTTTTCGTTCCTTTTCGTTTTTGCGGAGGTCGTTCATTATTTATAAATGTACGATAAGGTGTTCCTTTCTTTTCATTATCGAAAACAGCGCATCAGCCAGGATCGCACAAAAGCGTTCCTTTATAACGGACTTCGGCAACCATGCATGCGCGTCTACTGTTCTTTCTTGGGTTGGTTTATATAAATTAAAACACACGACATTATATCGATGACGTAGTAGTGGGCCAGTGGATATTGTACCTACGTCGTAACCTATTAGTTTCATGTTAGCGCCTATTTAACGGGTTGTTTTTTTGGGGGGAGGAAAGGAAAGTTTTAACATTTTAATAAGGTTAATTATGTGACTTTTTCCATTCGCTTTTTTATTTTTCTGTGTGATTTTTTTTTTCGTTCGCTTTTATTTTCCTGTTTTTATCTCTTTTTTCGTGCCTCGCCCTTGCTCAATATCCTTACGACACCACACGTATAACATTGCGTGTTTTTTAATCCATTTTCTCAGTTTTTATTATCGAATTAGAACACTTTTTTATTTTATTTTCCTTTTCCCAACTATGTTACTTGAATTCTTATACTGTTGTTAATTAAAAGTATTGCTTTCTGCAACAAAATAAAACAAAAACGTAAGCAACATTTGAGGTTTGCTATAACAGCGAGCGACGACAGATTTTGTAAACAAACGCACACGGAGACATATAGATACACAGGCAGAGTAAGAGAGGGGGAGAAGCAGATAGATTGATACCAAGGTAGAGAGAGAGAGAGAGAGAGAGAGTGGGAGCGAGAGAGAACGCGAGAGAGAGAGAGGAGAGAGTGGGAGCGAGAGAGAACGCGAGAGAGCGCGCGCGCCAGAGAGAGAGAGAGCCAGAGCGAGAGATAGAGATAGAGACAGAGACTTTGAAACTATACGCATAGAAGTGTTTATATTTTTCAACATTATAGACCTTTCTTTTACTTTACACACACACGGAGACATATAGATACACAGAGTAAGAGAGGGAGAGAGGCAGATAGATTGATATCAAGATAGAGACAGAGAGAGACGCACATAGCGAAAGAGAGAGAGAGAGAGACAGACAGACTGAGAGAAAGAGACACAGAGAGAGAAAGACAGAGCGAGAGAGTGGGAGCGAGAGAGTGGGAGCGAGAGAGAGCGAGAGAGAGAGCGAGAGAGTGCAAGAGAGCACGGGCGAGAGAGACAGAAACAGAGACAGGGACTTCGAAACTATACGCATAGAAGTGTTTATATTTTTCAACATTATAGACCTTCCTTTTACTTACAAACAATGCAGACAGAACTTTTTTTGTATTTTTTTTTATTTATAATTATATAGACCGACAATTTTATATTTTTAAACGGGAAGTAGTATGCTGACACCAAATACCACATTACAATTTTCCGCACACAAGTAGTTTTTCGATTATTAATCAATATAAAGTCTTTTTAGCAATATCATTTTTATGACTATTTTCTTTACAAAAATGACTGTGGGGGTCCTATTTCCGTTTAATTAAAAAATACCGCATTATCATTGTTCGTACATAGGTAGCTTTTCGAATATTAAGCGACATGTTTTTATTACTATTTTTTTGTAATAAATACCGTTGCGGTAAATCAAGGTGCGTAAACACAAAATTATTTTATAGAAACTACAGTTGCGAAATTATGAAAAAAAAAAAAAAATCGTGTTGGTTTACAAGGCACTGCCAACCGAATGTGAAGAATTGTGAAAAAAAGGAGCGCATGATTCCGTGCCGTCAGACTTCTGCTAACTATACGAATTATGGAAAAGCAGAAACACCTTAATGATTTTTTAAACCCTTTGTTTATCTTTTTCAAACTGTAATTAATAATTAATCTTTGCTATAATTTTGTTAGGTTTTAAGATTCACTGTTTAATGATTAATAATATTATAAACATATATATGTATTATATATGAAATACGGTTTTACTGAATGTTCATGTTCGGCTTTCATACTTTTGTTCGGTAAAATGAGAAAAAAATATGAGGGGCCTACAAAATATATAATATTTGTGCAATAATATTTTCAAATCGGTTTTATTAATATTTGTGCAATAATATTTTCAAATCGGTTTTAATTTTACGATAAAATAGATGACAATAGCCATGTTTATATGAAAACTTTATATTTAAAAAAAATCAAACACAATTAAAAATCTATGTTGTTACGGAACATTTTGAAATAATGGAATTTTAATCGTTTTAATCTTTTAAAAATTAATTAATTTTTAGGAAGTTTGTTTTTCTTAGCAATTCAACTGATTATAGTATATATTAATTAGAAACAAACGCTATTAAAAAAACAATGATATTTATATCATTTTTTTTAAAATTGCAACTTCAAGGAAAGTTTTTGTTCATATATTTTTACTTAGTTGAAGTCTAATGTTACGTAATAAATAGAAATTTCGATAGATTTAAATATATTTTGTTCAAATTTCGAAAAAATAAATATGGGGAGGGGGAACACGAACTAAAAAAATATTTCCCCTCGTATATTTTAGGTAAACTGCATTTACGATGTAATTTCATTCTAAAATGGATAAGTATCGAAGATTTCACGAAAATCTGACCATTAGTTGATTTTTGCTAGATTTATTAAACACGGGTTATGTTTTCACGTTCGAAGTGCTTACTACATGGGAGCGTTATTTTAAAGCGTCAATTATCTAAACACGATTTTCCTCTCGCAGTTTCATGATTTTTGTACGATGAAAATTTTTTTTTTAAATTATTATTAGTTTATTTTGCTCTTCTTTTAAATGGTACAACAATTATATTGATAATATTAATTTATAATAAAGTTACATCGTTTTACATATAGGGGGGAATTTTGTGGTGACTTTTGGAGATGCCCTGTGGTCTATCTACGTATTTGTGACCTATTTGCTGGTTAAAAAGATTAATATTTAATAGAATTTGGGAGGCAAGTTAGTTACCGACTACGCTACTTTTGGGGCTTTTATTTTATTTGCTTGATGACGGGACTTTCCAGTTTTCTTTCACTGTTTTTTTTTTTTTTGTCTAGACCGACGCACATCCTTTAACTAAAAGGGGGTCTTTAAGATCAACACGAGTATCTCGCTTAATGTAAACATAAGTTTGGTGGAATTATGTTCAGAATTGCTTTCAAAAAGATAACATTATTATTACAGTACGGCAACAAAAATAAATACATTTTTTCCGACCGAAAGTATACCCAAAATTTTAAGGCTGCTTCATAATATTTGCGAATGGGGATCATGACAACGATTATCAAAGTTAAACCGGGCAGATATTTTGCCAACCCCTCCCTCCACAAAATGGGGTGTCTATTCCTAAACCCGTTTTTAAAAGGGGTAGGTTGGGGTGTCCGTTCCGAAAGCCATTCTTACCATGAGGATTTTGCGGGTCTATTCGAAAAAGTCGTTCTTAACATGAGGAGCCGTACTTTAACTTTTTACGAGAGGTGGGGCAACGCCGATTATCGAGTCCTGCTAGTTTTATAATAAACGTTTTTATACAAGAAAACAAATATGGAAATTATTTTTTGGTAATGAAAATATAGTTAAACATGTGCTTCGGTAAAGAAACTGCTAGTTTTATAATAAACGTTTTTATACAAGAAAACAAATATGGAAATTATTTTTTGGTAATGAAAATATAGTTAAACATGTGCTTGGGTAAAGAAACTGAGTGAATGTTAGATAGAAATCCAAATTTTCATTGTGTGAATGCACGCCTATTTGAGTATTTGCCAACGTAGCATTGTCTATGTGAGTGAATTATGCTTGCTCTTGTATTGTGTGACGATGAGCTGGATGATCGAGTCATTGAGTTTTTTTGTTTTTTTTTACATAGGCATCACCACATTATCAAGGCCAAGAGGCCACTCAAGGATAAGGGTTAAAGAGTGTACAGTAGAAATTGGATAATATAGTAATCATTAGTAATGAAAATTTGGTAAATTTGATAACTTATATGGAACGGCTCATCAAGAACTTATTTACGTTAGACTTGAAGACAACCATATTGTACACAGCCGGAAAGCAGGAAAACGGAAGACAATTCCAAAGGCGTGCAGTTCTAAGAAAGCTTTGTTCATGGAATCTACGTTTAGGTTTAGGCACAAATAAAGAGTAGGGAGAATTATTGATAGTGTTTACAGCTAGACGAGTGTTTCTTGTGAAAGTTTGGCGAGGAGGGACCATAGATTTAAGCTCAGTCGAACACTTTCCATGAAAATAACGATACATCAGAGACAAACTCGCAACATCTCTTCTGTGAGATAGAGGTTGCAAGGAAGAGAAAAGGACATCTCCTACGAGGCTACGAAGTCTATTTTGAACTCTATCAAGGCAGGACAAGTCCTTTCTTGCAGCCCCTGCCAAGATGTGGCAACAGTATTCCATCCTTGGACGTAACTGGCTCTTATATAGATAGAGAATAGCATCAGCAGTGAGATATCTACCGGATCGATAGAAAGATCCCACCATTTTTCCAGCGGCCTTGGCAACAGATTTGATGTACGTGTTCCATTTAAGATCAGGAGTAATGGTCAAGCCAAGAAGCTTGTCAAAACTAGAGGCCTCCTGAAGACGAGAGCCATTCATTTCAATTGATGCCAGATGTGGATCAGAATGTTGATGATGTAAAGAGAGAAGCTTGGTTTTAGATGCATTAAAAGTAACGAGCCACTCCTTACCCCATTGTACTACGTGCTCAAGATCAGAGGAGAGAAAATTGGAGAGAACTTGGTCGTTTACTGTCTTAGATGTGCTACCATAAATGGTAGTGTCGTCAGCATAAATGTCTACAAATGATGTAAGGGTGTGATTTGGAAGATCATTAATGTAGATCAGGAAAAGAGTTGGGCCCAGGATGGACCCCTGAGGGACACCGGCATTAATACTGTGAGCTTCTGATTTTTGCCCCTCAACTACTACTCTTATGAACCTATCAGAAAGAAATGTTCTCCCCCCCCCTTGTCATCCAGGCCAAAACCGAGGTGGAGTATTGAGCAGGCTTTCTTGATTTCCTTTCATTCAGCCAACTGTTGAAGGGTCTCCCAAACTGGTTTTCATTACCAGGTACGATATAGGAATTTCTAAGTTTACAATGGCTTACTAAATTCACGTATAGGTGTTACTTTCTTAGGTTTGAGAGGATTTACATTAACTGAAAATTCTGTGATTTAACACCTTCATGTTAAAATTTGCTAGCTTTAGAAAGGGACGAAGAGAGCGTATCAAAACGGACCGGAGAAATGAAGATAAACAATTACAATCATTAGCGTTTTCATATTCGTTCAAATCACATCTCAATATTTAATCGACCACAGATACAGCGCAACTTAATTGTAACTTGTGCAAACAAAAGTTGTTTTTTCTTTTTTGCGACCATAAAGTTTATAAAGAAGTTTTTTTCTGTTTTTTAACTTTGGTACAGTTGGCATAAAAAAGAAGACTTTAATTTTTTTAAATTTCTATTTAGTCACCGTTTTTATTTAACCTATTTTTCCTGATCGAAAAATGCTTTAAGGTGTCAGAGGTCTTATTTGTTTTATTTATTTTTTCTTTGTTTTGTTGTCCTTTTATTCTTTTGGCCTCGGCGAAGTTAGACCTTTTGCCTCGCAGACACACTTTCTGGAATTTAATTTTTGACAGTGTTTGTTTTCATTGAAAACTACCGGCCATTTTTGTGTTGTGTTTTCTTTATTTTTAGAATATGACAATCTTGTCGGCCTTTTTTCTCTTCAATTTACAGACATTTAGATCTTCTCCTTCCGATTTTTTTTCAGGCTTCTGTTTGTTGGTCAGGTCTGGTGATAGTGGTGATGGTCTTTTGTTTCTTTTTTGTTGGTCAGGTCTGATGATGGTGGGATAATCTTTGATTTATTTTTTGCTACTTGTTTTCCTTTTATCCCTGACAATTATCATGCAAGACGTGCTTTTTTGATTATCTTTTGAAAGAGAAAATATAATTTGCTGATAGAAATCGATGCAAATTTTTAATCCTGTCAGCCAACGTCATGAATATTATCAAACTCCGCTTCCTTGTTCAGATCAAAAAAAATTCAAAGCAATGATTGGCTTCATCAGCGTCATTCTAAACTTAATGTAACCAAAACAACAAATTATATTTTGCTTATTTGCAATACTTCAAATATAAAGACCCATAACATTATTAACGAGAAATTAAAGAATCAAGTTTAATAGAGTGAAGTGCAGAGGAATAAACGGAATATAATAGACATAAAAGATGGTTGGTTGGTTGGTTGCTTTTGTTTTACGACATATCAACCCTTTTCAGGTTATTTAATGCCGAACCCAAAGATTTTGAAAAAAAAAATTTTTCAATTTCAAGTCGGTTTCTATTTACTCCATTGTTGGGACTAGTGTTGTGCCGATGAATCGGAATCGGAATCGGGAATCGGTTAAATCGGTAATTTTCGGGGAATCGGAATCGGCATCGGAATCGGAAAAATTTGTGTATAATTTCCGATTCCAAAATCGATTCTTTGAATATTTTTCAAAAGTTAATTTTCAATTGCTTGTACCGATTATAAATATTTATTTCTTTTAAACTATTAGTAAAACTAAACTCTATAGATCTACGTACTCGTTATAGAATGAAGTTCTCATAACAAAATCACGTAATTTCATTAAATAGTTTTTGTTTTACGCTCCCTTGACTAATTATCGCAGTTTTTTTAGGAAGATTCCGAATTTCCCAAATCGTTTTTACGGCATAAAATAAAAACTATTTGATGAAATTACGTGATTTTTTATGAGAACTTCATTCCATAACGAGTACGTAGAATATATATATTTTTTTATTGTTCGTTTTTTAACATAGTGTAAACTGCACAAGCACCCTTTTTTAATACGTGAAGACAGTTTAGAGCTTCATCCTAGATCTAAAAATAATTTGGTTTTTAGTGGGTTTACAAATATCGTCCAAAAGTAGAATTTCAATGAGGGGGGACTTTTAAATGTAAATATAATTTCTTTTTCAATCTGAAAAATTTCTAAATGTTTTCTCTTTATCTATTTTATCCAGACTTTGATAAATTCATTGTGAGATATTCATGTATATTTTTAACTTTTCCGAAACCCGAGAAAAATGCGACGGTGTCAGACAATGTGGCTCCAGGAAAATAAAATAAAACTCTATTCGTTTGAAATCTTTTCATATTAAACTCCTTGAGAAATTTGGCAAGTGGGTGTGAAAAAGTATTGTTGTCGAAACCAAGGCATCGAAGGTGTTAATTACCCCATAATACTTTCAACGGCATTGGCGCCGTCGTAGCAATCCTTAAGTATAAACATAAACAATACCGGCAGAATCAAAGAAAATCACACTGGAAACATATTTCAAATTAAATCAAAGGCCAAGCCTTTTCACAATTTTGCCCATTCCTTGTTGGTCGCCCCGATTTATCGGAGAGGGACTATAGTTTTCAGTGGCGTTCGTCCGTTCGTCCGTTCGTTCGTCCGGATGATTCCCGGATAACCGTCCATTACTTTTTTCTGAAATTTTGCCACAAGTTGTACTCCAATACGTAGATGTGCACAACATCGAGTTTTTTTTAAAGAAAACTCTCGTGGCTCCCCCAGGGGCTGAAAAGGGGTCAAAAATGCCCAAAATGGCAAAAATGACACTTTTGGCCCCATAACTTTTTCCCGTCCATTAGATTTTACTGAAACTTGTCCAAAATGTGAAGGCAATTGTTGCAAATGTAAATTCAGTATCGCTGACCCTGGCAAAACTCTGGTTTGCGCCCCCCGGGAACTTTTAGGGCTAAAAACCACCCCTTTTTTAGGCTCTTTTTTTCATATTTGTCTAAAATGTGATTATATCTCTATTTAGTGTTTTTTTATGGTGCTGAACTCAAATTTACATGTCTTAAGGCCTGAGACATAGCCGTTTGTCCATTTTTACAAGTAATCAGCTCCCCCATGGGGGCAAAAGAGGTAAAAAAAATACCTCAAAATGACTCTAAATAGACAAAATTGACATATTTTTCAGAATAACTTTTCATCCATTCATTAGATTTTTTCTGAAACTTGGCAAAACCATGGGCATACCTGATATACACCTGATGGAAGTATCACTGACCCTGGGAAAAATCAGAGTCACAAGCCCTGGAGGTTTTAGGGCTAATATTGGGTGTGGAGCAAAAGTTGAACTTAGTCATTTTTCTGAAAACTTTTGAAAATTTTTTTTTCACTCAAAATTGTTTTTTTATCAGTTATGTATCACTTTTTTATCACTTTATTCGATCCCCCCATCCTCACATAGAGGGGGACCATGCATGCACGGCTTGTTATATTTGTCAATACCGATTGCCGAGTGAGGGAGCAGCAAACATACCGACAAAACCCAACACTTTTATATTCTACTTTTCATTTAATTAGCATTAATGTTTGATATTATTTTTCTGGGCAAAATATTTCTTTAATTTTAGACAATTCTTTCGCTACTTTGAAAATAAACTGCATTCTTCTAAAGGTTACCTAGCGAATTTTCGCAAAGTTTCAATTTTTGTTTTGTTTATTTTACGCATATAAAATAAGTTTAGATCTTCTTTAGTTTTACTAATAGTTTAAAAGAAAGCAATATTTATAATCGGTATAAACAATTGAAAATGAACTTTTTAAAAATATTAAAAGAATCGATTTGGGAATCGGAAATTAGGCACAAATTTTTTCCGATTCCAATACCGATTCCGATACCCCCAAAATTACCGATTTATCCGATTCCCGATTCCGATTAATCGACACAACACTAAAATAAATGAAAGATAAACAAATACCACGTTATATTCTACTTTGTATTTAATTAGTAATAATGCTTGATATTATTTTTCTTGATAAAATATTTCTTTAATTTAAAACAATTTTTTCGATACTTTGAAAATAAACTGCAAATTTACTTCTAGAATATTCTCGAAATTTCATTAGGGACCTCCATCTTTCACCACAGATTTATCATTCAACTTAAAAAAAAACAGTTTTCTTTGATGTGCAATAAAAAAACTTATAGGAGTCGGAGTACACGAGGGAAGTCGTATTACGTACTATCACTTAGGAAGAAAGTGCAGTATCTGTGCTGATGCTACATTTCATCTATTTTCTCCCTGTTCAATGAAGGAGAAATCCTACTAAACTCAGGCAATTGTAATTTTTTGTTCTTATCAAAAGTGCCCCTTTTGGGGGAGCTGGATATTCTCCAGATTAAAAAAAACGCCCTTCCTAAATTTCTAAATTTAATATAAAATGATCCCCCGTTTCCTAGCCATTCGAATCGTTTTAAAGCAGTTAACTAATTTTTTTACCATTGACTCACAACCCAATCGGCAAAATCATAAAAGCACAAATAATCGCTTTTTTTTTGTATTATCACGGACTGAAGGTTAGTAGTAGGAAGGGTCCGTGTCTTTTATAAAATGGAGAATCGAACTTTTCTTTTCGCAACAAAAAGTTATAATTGCGATGGGCGAAAAATGAAAACGGAATAAAACCACCGATAATTTCACGAGAATACATTATTTACATCTACGTACCGTTTTACACGTAACTATTTAAAAATGAAATAAAAAGATTGCCTATAAACACTCATGATTATAAAATATATATATATATATATATATATATATATATAAAAAACGATTAGGAATTTAAAATAGACGGTCAGTTTCACAAATAAATATAACGTAACATGAGCTGTAGTGTGTTACCAATTTTAAATTATGTGCGCTTATTGGGGATAGGGTGTCTACTTTTTAAGCGATTACACATGGTTTTACAACGTTGCAAACCGAACTTAATTTAGTGGGAAACACTTTAGTTAATATCCATAAAGAATTAGGATGGCCAGAAATGATGATCATTTTACGTTAAATTTATATTCGAAACTGATCTTACACTCTAAATTCTAAATGATCGCTTTTCTTTCCGCCAATTAAAAAAATGTTCTAACACGTAATCTATAAAAGTAATATTTCATTTTGGAATAGGGATTTAGCTGCGAGAGAAAGCACAGAAAGCTCACGCAATCTCACGTTAAAAATGGTTTTCATAATAGTAATATTATTATTTAGAAATTCGTTCGTAACAATGAGATGTGGCTTTGCTAAGTGGCGTTGTTAAATATATTGTTCTTACATCGTTTTCTTATTTTGCCTACCAATCTTCGAATATTTTCCACTGCTCATGTAAGTAGCATGTTATACAGTAAATACGAACTGGTACAATATAGCTTTGTTTTAAAATCAAAATAAATGTTTTGTTGTGTTACAATTTTTAATCAATTACAAGGCAAACATTTGAGATAAAATATACGCGGACATTAACCAGGGGTTTATGTAATAATTTGAAAATTTACGAAAAAACAAACAAAAAAAATCTCTAATTAAATATGTATAAATTTTACAAGAATCGGAATCGGAATCGGGAATCGGATCGGAATCGGAAATTTTGAACGGAATCGGAATCGGAATCGGGAAAAATTTTGGCATCGTCCCATCACTAGTTGGGACCCTAACAAATACTACTACTCCGGGTCAGAGTGGACCTGGGAGCAATGGTAATTAAAGGGTGGCTCCACACTCCCCAAAGTCCGCAAGCTGAGGCCTCGCCACTGGATATAGTTTAAGGTTATATCCAGGACCATAGACATATAGGAGACAAAAAAAAAAGAAAAAACACATGAAAATTAAAGTACATTCAAGCTCCTGATTGGACCCAGCAAACCACTCCCTCCCTGACTTTCCTTGGCGGACAGATCTGAAATCACCCCTTTCTCAGGTGCCTGGTATCATAAAAAACCTAGACACCTCGAAAGCATGTGGACCTGATCTCATTCCGATGGTCCTATTAAAAAAATGCTCCATTGAGGTTGCTCCAGTCCTCTCCAAACTATACAACAAATGCCTTAACGAATCTTGCTTACCTGTCTGCTGGAAAACTGCTTCTGTGGTTCCAGTTTTCAAGAATTCTAGCGAAAGAACTGATCCATTAAATTTTCTCCTCATTAGCCTCTTCTCGCTTTTTGCCAAAATATTTGAGGCTTTAATTAATCAAACTCTAGTCAATCACCTTACAGCTGCTAAACTTCTGACCGGCCATCAATATGAATTTAGGCAGGCCCGTTCCACAGGAGATATCCTAACTAAGATATTTAAATGTAGATACCATTAACTGGACAAAGCAGGGGAGGGTAAAGCCGTAGCCCTTGGTATATCTAAGGCTTTTGACAGGGTATGGCACGATAGTCTTCTAAAATCAGATCATACGGTATCACTGGAAGAATACATAACGTAATTAAATTCTTCTTCAATGAGAGAAGAATTCAGGTTATCCTCGACGGTCGTACATCTAAACAATATGATATAAATGCAGGACTACCTCAGGGGTCTATTCTTGGACCTTTATTATTCATAATATTTATAAATGACTTCCTTGATCAAATTGTCTCTGAGGTGGGTATATTTGCTGATGACACTACGGTACAACAGGTACGAGAGGGAAAACAAATGAGCATATATCTAAGGAAATGGACGAAACACAAGAGGATGACCTCCAATCTGTAGTGAAATGGGGACAAAAGTGAATGGTCACATTCAATGCTGCCAAGACTAACCTTGTTTCCTTCAATAATTACAAGAAACATTATCTACCACCAATAGCAATGGCCAGAAACATTACCGGAAAGTACTTCTTTTCAACTCCTTGGCCTTACATTCACGAGCAACATAAGTTGGATCGGATACATTGAGAGTATTGCCAAGGCTGCTGCGAAGGGGTGGGCTCTCTCTACCGTGCTTGAAAGCTACTTATAGAGATACAGGATACTTTCAGGTATAAGGCCACCATTCGCCCATGGATGGAGTACTGTTGCCACATTTGGGTTGGTGCATCTGTTACTAGTCTCACTCCTGGACAGTGTTCAAAAGAGAGTCGCCAACCTGATAGGTCCTGAACTGTAATCTAAATTTCAACCTCTGTCCCATCGACGAAATGTTGCAGCCTTCTACCTGTTCTACAATATTTTAATGGTGAATGCTCTGACGAACTACAAGCACTTGTATCCCCCCTCGACGTAAATACCCCCAACAAATCTGACAAGTAGCTAAATCCCACCCCTACACAGATCCCTAGGTGTAAGAAAGCCTTCTACTCCAATAGTTTTGTCCCTAGAACTGCTAGATTTTGGAACTCCCTTCCGTGATTCTGCTTTCCCAACTGCACTGACGTCCAAAGTTTCAAGTATAATGTGAACAGACATCTTGCTACTCATCTCCCTTCATAATATCCTTGTAACTTATGTTCCCGATAATAGCCCCTTTACTTCAAAGTGACATTGTGCCTTGTTTGGGGTGAAAATTGACTTAAAAAACAAAAAAACAAAATGAAATACAATTTTTAAAAATAGAAGTCCAAAAGTCTCAGGTATTAAAGAAATTCTTTTAGAGTAAATATTTTTCTATGTTGCATAAATACCATTTATTATATATCAAAATCTATCATACCATTTAATAATAATTTATACCCAAAACAAGTCAATCAGTTTAAAATTGTTTAAAATAAAATCTGCATAGACAACAAAAATTCAGGTAATTTACTATAAACACAAATGCCCCCCCCCCGGAACAACATACAAGTATAAAAATCACCCAAATCACTGAAAGGAGAAATAATCAGAGTCAAATGTCTATTTAGCTATCAGCATTCAAAGATTTAATGAGAGATGTGAAAATGGGTTCGTACCTTAAGTTAAAATGAAAGTGATCCAGTAGCTCCAACAGTACTAGAACCTGGCTAACAAAGTCAACAGTCCTTGCCAGTAACCATTGCACAACGCCATATACTTATAAACTAACGGGCATAAAATACGCTTAACTATATTTTAATTTGTCCAGCTTTTGTATATATTATTATGGAGTCGTAATTTCAAAAGTAAAAAAAAAAAAAAAGCAAAAAAAGAAAAAAACAAACTGTTTTTAAGTGCCATCAGCTAGAATCGAAACCAAAACTGTAGCATTCAAAGCTGGTGACGTTACCACTGTACCAATGTGACACGCATATGAATTGATTAAAAATTAAAATAAACTAAGATATACAAAATGTGTAACGATTTATTCAATTTTGACCCCTTGAAAACTACTTTAACTGCCTAAAGATCCATAAAAGAACGGTTTGTAAAGAAAATCAAATCATTAGTGGTCTCTAGCACCGCTCTGTGACTTTTAGCGAATAGAATTTAAAAATATGGTGACTGACAGACAGCCATATAGCCTTTTATATATCAGATTAATGATGCACTAAGTATTTCAAAGGACACGGGCATAACAAGCAATGCCAATACTGCAATACACTAGCACAAATAAAATACACGAGTTAAAAAAAAAACGTGTGTGAATACCGGAAAGAAAAGGAAAAATTCATCACCTGACTGACTGATTAACCTAGTTTCAGTGTTGTTTGTGAACAACTACTGGTAAAAATTTAAAAAGTCATTTTTCTAAGTCCTTAAGCACCAATTTGGTTCTTGCTAACTCAAAAAGAAAATAATATTGCAGTGGAATATTTTATCATAGCTAGTTCTGGGTCATACGGAATCTGAATACATAAATTTTGTAAGTTTATCTTTGGTTGTTTCCGAGATAGACGGACATATAATCTCTTATATAAAGAGCAACTGTATGTGTGTTTGTTGATCCAGTAAAAGAAAAACCTACAAAACACACATCCACAAAGTTTATATATTCTTGAGCAACGTTATTTAGGATAATTAATATCTAAAATTGAAAAAAAATTATTCGTTCTTTGGTGGTTAACAGGGTCAGATCTCTGCCATTACCAGTGTTATCTTTTATTATATAAAACAGCTGAAAGGCTTACATAATTTTAATACTTTAAAACAAGAGAGAGAGAGAGAAATATAAACGGGAAGGAGGGAAACATAGATGGAGGCGAATGCGGTAAAACGATGAAGGGGGTAAAAATGAGAAAGGACGTACATAGATAGAAGTTTGATCTACATCAATGCCCTCCCTAAACACATACTTTAATCATTCGTTGACATCTTTGCTGATGACACGACCATCTATGGCAACACATCAAAGGCTGTAAATGACAAAGTTCTCTCTGATTCTCTCTCCTTTGATCTTGAGCGCGTGGTTCAGTGGGGGAAGACGTGGCTGGTTACCTTTAATGCATCCAAAACCAAACTCCTATCCTTACATCATCAACGCTCTGATCCTCATCTGACATCAATTGTGATGGATGGCTCTCGTCTGGGTAAGGCCCCGTGTTTTGACAAGCTTTTGGTTTGACCTTTACTCCTGATCTGAAATGGAACACTTACATCAAGTCTGTTGCCAAGGTCGCTGGAAAGATAGTGGGATCCTTCTACCGCTCCAGAAGATATCTCACTACTGATGCAATTCTCTATCTATATAAAATCCAAGTACGTCCAAGGATGGAATACTGTTGCCATATCTGGGCAGGAGCTTCTAAAAACAGCCTATCCTGCCTTGACAGAGTACAAAATAGACTTCGTGGCTTAGTGGGGGATGCCCTTTTCTCTACCCTGCAACCTCTCTCCCACAGAAGAGACGTTGCGAGCCTATCCTTGTTTTATCGTCATTTCCATGGCAGGTGCTCGTCTGAACTCCAATCTCTGGTCCCCCCTCGCCAATCCTTCACGACAAACACCCGTCTAGCTGAATCCACTGTGAAAAATTTCCCCCACTCTATATCTGTGCCTAAATCAAAACGTGGATTCTATGAACAAAGCTTCTTTCTTAGAACTGCACGCCTGTGGAACTCTGTTCCGTCTGCCTGCTTTCCCGCCGGACTACAACTTGGATGTCTTCAAGTCCAACGTTAACAAATTCCTAATGAACCGCCCCCTTAAGTAAACACTTCATCAAATCTCCGCACTAACGTAATGTACTTGCAATAACCCTTATCCCTGAGTGGCTTCCGGGCCTTGATAAGTGGTGATCACTGTGTAAAAAAAAAAATTGTTACACGCACTTCTTAAGCTTTTATTTTGTTTTTATAACCCCAAGGACTGTCGGGTAGTCTTGCTAGTATAAAGAAAACATTTGTTAACTAAAAAGTTTACTATTAGGTGGACAGGAAAGTTCTTGCAGTTTTTAACTTTTAAAGTCAGATGCACATATCTCGGCTGAAATAAAAATTATAATTTAATTTTTGATCAAAATAAGCAACATCAGAATCAACACACTTTTGCCAACGCAAAACAAGTGTATTTATGCCAGTAACATAAAAATCTTTTGCGTTCAGATTGCGATGAAATCGTTGAAGACGTTTTTGATATCGCTTAGGTTTTTTAAGCATTTCTCACACTGACAGTTGTCGAGATACTTGAAAAAGGCGTAGTCGGTAGGGGAGTGGTCTGGAGAGTATGGTGGATGAGGTAGAGTTTCGTAGTTCAGTTCGTTCAACTTCTGCAGGATCGGTTTAGCAAAGTGCGGTCGGGCATTGTTGTGGAGGAGAATTGAGCCTTTTCTGTTGACTAATACTGGTTGTTATTGTCAAAATTTCTGATGCATTTCATCCATTTGTTAACAATACTTCCCCGCCGTAATAGTTTCGACTGCATTAAAAAAAAATTGTCATGGATGAGACCGGTCGCAGACCACCAAACAGTCAACATGACCTTTTGCTGCAATTGTCTTCGTGAAGTGTCGTAGAGCTTTGTCGGCGTCTAATCATTGAGTTGAGCATCGCCGTTTGTCGTAAAGAATCCACTTTTCATCGCAAATTACAACCTGGCCGAGAAACGGGCCGTTCTTTTTGCGTAAAAGAAGGGAAGATAACTCTTCATAACTGCCTTTCTTCTGCTTGTCGTTCAATTCATGAGGCACCCATTTATCAATTTTTTTTTTGTTTTCCCAATCTCTCTTAAGTGGTTGAAAATCATCGTATACGTTACCCCTAACTAAAAAGCAACTTCTCTAACAGTTGTCCGTTGATTGGTTTCAACTAAGGCTCTTAATCGATCGCTGTCAACATCTGATGGCCAACCACTACGCTCATCATCTTCAAGACTCGTTGTCGCCACGAAATTCCTTAAACCACCATTGTGTCGTGCGTTCAGTAGTGGTTCCTGTGCCAAACGCTTCGTTGATATCGCGTGCTCTTTCAACAGCTTTTCGGCCTAGCTTGAATTGAAATGAGAAAATTGTGCAAATTTGTGGGGGGGGGGGGTACATCCTGTATTCAACGTTCTGAAAAGACAATTGTAATTTAACCGATTAGATAGAACGAAAAACGCTATTAAAATGATATATAAAGTAAGGGTATTATAACGAACACTTGTAAAATACATCATTTGAAATCAAAATTAAACACTGTGCAAGGACCTTCCTGTCACTCTATTTGACATGCAGAGAAAAACACATTTTAAACGTCTACTTCAGCTAGTATGTTTACGTAATAATAATGATAATAATAATAATAATAATAATAAATATATATATATATATATATATAGTCTTTGAAGTTTTTAACCTTTAAAACTATACAAAAAAATATTTTTTATCATTCGTTAGAAAACCATCTAGTCAGTAAGTCATTTAATCACCTGCAATCACTGCATCAACTCGCTCTCGAATTTACTATAATACCAATAATTTATTTTCCAAGGGATCATCAGTTGTTTACCATGAAACACTGTTTCGGGGATTTAATATATATATATATATATCTTATTTGTTGAACGTGTGGTTAGGCCGAAGAGTCGAAAAAGAATCCTGTTTGAACAGGCAGTTGACAAAGAGGATTGGCAACTCGGAATAGTGGACATTGGCATGGCGACAGCAACGATGAAACTGGACATCATAATGTAATGGTTAGCAACTCATTACACGGAAGGTTTTGCTGACACAGGAAAAAAAAGGGAAAACAACAGAAAAAATAAAAAAAAACAGTGAACCTAAGTAAATGGAGATTTAAAAATAAATTGGCTATAAATAATGGATCTGTTTATTAATAGGAGCATCTATATTTATATCAAGATTTTCACGCACACACATCTGTAGCTATAAATATTACGGAGCAACTAGGTTCATTTGTTCGTTATAAAAATCTATAATAGGATTTAAAAGATTGGGTGCTTGTTCGAAATAATGAAAATCGAAAAACTGAATTTCAAAAACCGATATCTACTAAATAGTCATGTCGTAATTAGTAACACATCCAAAAATTATGAAAACTGATAAAGTGGAAAATTAATATCTATCTCTACTTATCTTTAAAAGAGCACATTGTATTTACATGCAAGCTTGTTCATTATGGACTCCGAAACGACTGGACCGATGTTTTGAAAATTCCACACAAAATTTATTTTGCGCCTGGAAGTGTTCTTAGAAAGGTTCTGTATCTGAATGCCTCCAATAAGTATCGAAAATCGATAATTGAAAAAAATCCGATTAAAGAAAGAACCGTCCAATTTTGACAAAATTTAACACTTTTATCCATCTGAATATCACAAGTGCATTTGAGAAGTTTTATTAGCACACAAGCAGCTGTATAAAATCAACAGTAGGTCCTTTGATAAAGTAAGGGTGCGTTCGAAATAATTGTTTCTGTTTAGGGCACAATTGAAGCATGGTACTTGACTTTTGCATTTTAAACTTTAATTTAATCCATCATGATAAAATCTTTATATTTATAAAAGTGATCTTGTCCTTTCACTGTGTGTGAAAGGGACGATCTCTACCAAGCTACTCTGTCAATTTTTGGTCTACGGACTTGAAACTTGATATATAGGGAATTCGGACCTGTGGAACAAATTCGACTTTTTTAGCCGGTAAAAATAGCTGCTTAGTGGTAAAATTGAAAAAACAAATGGAACTGTGCAGGCGTAAGTCTTAAGTGCCTGTAAGTCGTGAGTGCTTCTCTAGGTATGCGCAAATATACATTTATAGGTTAATGTCGGTTAATTTCTACAATTTTAATATCCATTTTTAGTGACTCTGATGGAAACGAATAACGATGGAGCACTAGATAGTTTGCTTTCGCTTGTAGCTAATAGCATCCAATTCATTTTTTACAACTTTTCAAATGATTACTATATATTGGGTACAATGTAATAATCAATAAAGAATTAGCTCTATAAAGACGAAATCTGCATAAATTAAGCGTATTTTACGAATAGGTGATGTCGGGAGTCCTGTTAGTAATTTTAATAACTCCACATTAGGTTCTCTAGTGCAATGTAGACTACGATGTACTGTGGACTAAATCAATGCGAGGGGGCGTGTGAAGCCCCCCCCCCCCAGTGCACCACGCTGGGTCCCCGACTAAGGCAGGCAATCAAACGATTTGACGGAAAATAGGTAACTTCACCGTTTTGATGACAATAAAAGCATAGGAAGTGTGGAAGATTCGTTAATACTAATTCAATCCCGGGTAAAGGTGGGTCTCCCTTCTAGTTATTAATGAAAATTGCTTTCGAGGAAAACTGCATTGTTTTCTTTTTCCTTGTTTTTTTATTGTTTTTTTTTTTAAATAAACAGGAGAGTTCGTGACTGCATGAAGGCAGGGGATGTTAATACAGTCCGGCTTACTTCAACGGTCCGTTTAAGAGAATCTTCAATTTAATTAGTTATATAAAAAAATCCAAACAATTATATTGATTGAAAATAATCCCATATTTACCTCAGAATGTATGCATGTATTATGTTCATTTCGTTATTTCAGGTTCTGTTTGCTAGCGTCATTCACATTCCTAACTATGTGTTACTTCTCCTGATTAAGTTACATTTCAAAAATAATAGTGGCGAATCGAAGGGTCATTAAAGTACGTTTGGTGTGATAATCTCTATATCTATTATATAAAAGGAACTTTTGTGTGTGGGGGGGGGGGGTGCGCGTTCCCTAAGGACTCGAAAACAGTTGGGCCGATTTTGATGAAATTTCACACAAAGATACTTTATGTACCTGGCAGTGTTCTTAGATAGGTTGTGTATCGGAATCCTTTCGATAAGAATCGATATTCGAAGTCTTAGGAACGGAAAAGGCGATTTGAACCACAGTTAACATCTATCATCACAAGCCGAAAGGTCTGATATATATATATTATATATAAAATCAACAGTAGATTCTTTGATATGAAAGGGCGCGTTTCAAATGAATGTTTCTGTTTGAAGAACAATTGCACCATGATATTTGACTTTTCCATTTTAAACTTAAATTCAAGCCATTACTTCCGCATAAGCAATAAGGCCAGGCATATAAAATCAACAGCATATTCTTTGATATGACAGGAGCACTTCGAAACAAACTTTTCTATTTAGAGCACAGCTAAAGCATAAACTTGAATTTTGAATTTTAAACTTTAATTCAAGACACACACACACACTATATATATATATATATATATATATATATATATATATATATATATATATATATATATATATATATATTCTAAAATCAGCAGTAGATTATCCACCCAACAAGAGCAGGCAATCAATCGATTTGATTTAAAAATGAGCAATTTTTTATGACAAAAATATGAAGTGTGACACATTCGTTGATCGTCATTCAATACCAGACATAATCGGGTCACCTTGCTAGTCATTATAAATCTGTAACAGCATGCATGGCATATCTTCATACCGGTTTATATAGTTTTTTTGTAGTAAAAAAGGTAAGGTATCTATTGTTAAAAGAATGAGGCAAACTAGACACACGTCTTGGTATGCTGACTCGTTTCAGAGAAGGGGGAAAAACGCTTAACTAATGCATCTTTTTATCCCAGGATTGTTTTTAGTCTCCTTGAATTTCTTTCTTTTCCAAAATACATATTCTAGCTATGAACACTCTTATAGTGGTGACAGTCTTTTGAGGCGCCGATGTCGGTCAGCATAAAACGGACAGACATTTTTTTTATGTTTATTTACTTTAAATAAATAATATATTTAATTATATTTTAATTATTTTTTTTCCTAACTATTTTCATTATGAAAGTATACTTAGTAAGTATACTCATATTTTCTTTCTGACCTGAATAACTTCCCATGTCAACAGTCTCCTTGGTACACATGTCAGTAAGTTGTTTCTACTTTCCAAAGTTGTGTTTCATAGTTCTTGCTTCATTACTTCTGTTTTCATTTCGTATTAAAATGTAGTAACACATATACAAAGATTTAGCTACCTAGCAATTCTTTTTAAAGAGATCTTTGTGTTATTCGAAACTCGACCGCCATACTAAAACAAATATAACGTGTAAAGATTTTAGGACACTTCAAAACAGCTACAAATTATCCAGACGTTTTAATCTTTATTTACTTTTTAATAAATATAATTTTTTAGCTTTTGTGTTATCGTTTGATCGTTAATTTTTTTTTAATTCTTACTAAATATACTAATATTTAGCTTATGTTGAACAACAGCCAGCTTAAAACCGTATTGTTGGATTTTTTTTATTGCGGCCGGTAGAAGTTAAGAATAACATTTAAAGTTTATTCATTTCTTCGTTTACTTATTTGTTTGAATATCCGTTTTATAATCTTAGCTTTTTAGGCTTTTTATGTAAGCTTTTTAAGTTTTGGAAATTTTTTTTTCAACCTGTGTGCTTAATAGCAAAATTTTTTTTTTCTTTCACAAGGTGGTCACCACTTATCAAGGCCCGAAAGCAACTCGGGGATAAGGGATATTGTAAGTACAGTACGTTAGTGTGGAGATTTAATAAAGTGTTTACTTAAGGGGGCGGTTCATTAGGAATTTTTTTACTTTGGACTTGAAGACATCCAGATTGTAGTCAGGTGGGAAGCAGGCAGAAAAACAGAGTTCCACAGGCGTGCAGTTCTAAGAAAGAAGCTTTGTTCACGGAATCTACGTTTTGATTTAGGAATAGATAAAAAGTGGGGAAAGATTTTGACAGTGAATTCAGCTAACGGGTGTTTGTCGTGAAAGATTGGCGAGGGGTGACCAGAGATTGGAGTTCAGACGAGCACCTGCCATGGAAATAACGATAAAACAAGGATAGGCTCGCAACGTCTCTTCTGTGGGAGAGAGGTTGCAGGGTAGAGAAAAGGGCATCCCCCACTAAGCCACGAAGTCTATTTTGTACTCTGTCAAGGCAGGATAGGCTGTTTTTAGCAGCTCCTGTCCAGATATGGCAGCAGTATTCCATCCTTGGACGTACTTGGATTTTATATAGATAGAGAATTGCATTAGTAGTGAGATATCTTCTGGAGAGGTAGAAGGATCCCACCATCTTTCCAGTGACCTTGGCAACAGACTTGATGTACATGTTCCATTTCAGATCAGGAGTGAAGGTCAATCCCAGAAGCTTGTCAAAACATGGGGCTTCTCCTAGACGAGAGCCATCCATTTCAATTGATGGCAGATTGGGATCAGAGCGTTGATGATGTAAAGATAGGAGTTTGGTATTAGATGCATTAAAGGTAACCAGCCACGTCTTCCCCCACTGAACCATGCGCTCAAGATCAGAGGAGAGAGAATCAGAGAGAGCTTTGTCATTTACAGCCTTTGATGTGTTGCCGTAGATGGTCGTGTCATCAGCATAGATGTCAACGAATGATTTAAGTATGTGTTTAGGGAGATCATTGATGTAGATTAGGAAGAGAGTTGGGCCCAGGATGGGCTCTTGAGGGACTCCAGCATTAATACTGCAGGCCTCTGATTTTTGTCCATCAACCACTACTCTTATGAGCCTATTAGAGAGAAATGATTTAATGATAGAGAAAACATTTCCAGTTATGCCGTAGCTGGAAATCTTGTGAAGTAGGCCTTTATGCCATACGTTGTCGAAGGTTCTTTGATACGTCAAGAGCAATTGTCCTAGAAAGGAAGCCTTTGTCAAGAGATTCACTAATCCTATGAGATATAACAAGCTATGTGCTTAATCGCAAAATTTATGACTCCCTGTAAAAATGATTTTGCTAAAAACATTTCCTCATGTGATATGAGTCATTTATTGAAAATCCATGAAAAAAAAAAACTGTCAATTTTTGTAATTCTTGTCTAATCATAAATTTGTCGTATTTGTTTTTAATTTATTGAATTTAATTTCAAAATGTTCATTTCTAATATTGCTCTATCTCGTGTATTGTGATCCTTTATCTGCTCGGAATTGTCTTATAAATATTGATACTAATATTTCTATGGACTTTAATTTTACACTATTATACAAGTTGTAAACTGAAAGTATTTCAACATTTCAGTTTACAGACACACACACACAGGTGCGTGTGTGTATTTGTCTGTGTTTATTTAAGTCTCTAATAGATAAATATGTGTGAACAAAACCTTGTTGAACTTATGTTTGCCTACAATTGTCCATAGGTGTGTGTATGTCAAGAAGTATTCTTCAACCACGTGTGGCTGCTACTTATGTAGTTGAGTTGGGGGGGGGGTGCGAGTGTAATGTTGGTCAAATAAAAGAATGAAAGCATCTAGGGTGGGGGAAGACGAGTCTTATGGGAGTAGGGGAGGCAAAGGAAGGAACCACTGGCAAGAATTTGCAAACAAAACTTAGTCAGATGAATTGGGGTAGTCAGGGTGTGAAGTGTCTGACTCAAGATGGGGTAAGGATGGAAGCATTTTGGGGTCTGATCCATTCCTCAGATACCCACCCATCCAGCCATTTTACTTTCAGCGTTCAGAGTGTGGGGAAAATGATTTGGGGGAAAATGAGGAAGGTGTTCTGGAGGGGGCGTTGTAAAATAAAATCAAAACTAAAATGAATAAGAAAGAAAGAAAACGAGAAAAGAAAAAAGTAGAAGCGAAACAGATTTTTTTCTTAAATTAATGTACGTGACCGAGTGATGTAGAGAGACACAGGTGAGCGAGTAGAAACCGGAGATTATATATATATATATATATATATATATATATATATATATATATACACACACACACACACACACACACAAACGGGCCCCAACTCAAATTAGACCCCGTTTATTAGTGTTTTGTTCGAATGAAATTAAACTTTGGTCATAACTAGTTTATTATATTCGAAACATCCCATCAAAACACTAGGGTCTTTGGCCTTTTTTTTTTCTCCGTTCTACAGCATATGTTCTAGCTGGCCTTCATTTAGCTTTTGTTTTTGTGTTTTTTTTTTTTGGGGGGGGGGTCACCTTGTATATATTAGTGCTAGGTAAGAATGGTACCGAGAATAATAGCAAAAGTGAATAAATAGGTAAAAATGGCACGGAAACGCGGAACCGATTGAGAAGAGCGGGCTAAGCTCCCATTCCCTTGCGACTAGGCCCCCTTAGCTTTAGTTTGGAAAATTCGGTTTAGTTAGGTTCAAATTCTGTAAAAGCACCGAGAAAATTATTATAACGTTTTAGTTAATTATTGTATTAGAAATATTGGTGTATGATAATCTGAAAAAAAAAAAAAAAATTCTAAATAACATTTTACCGCTGCCATATTTACCTAAATTCATTTTTGTTAAGTTTGAAAAGCTTAATTCAAAGATTTAATCGCTGGTAACCATTACTTTTAATGTTCTTGCACCAAAATGAGTTTTACTTGAAGGGAAGAAAAGGTAAAAGAAAAATAAAAGCCACATAAATAATTATACTGATGGTGATTTTAAAACATTTTCCTGTCTTCTATCCCTATTTCACTTCCCTACACCCACCCTCTTCCACACCGCTTCTTTCCTTACCCATTTCTAGTAAACCTTAAACGTTCTATAATAATAACCCTAAAATGTATTAAATTAATGAAAATAATCAATGCTTGGTTCTAATTGTGATAAAAATAATTAATAGAAGGTAATGAGGAACAAAAATTAAGTAAAAAGCTTAGTAACTGTGATTTGGATAATAATCGATACTATTTATACTGATTACTTATTTTAACAAGAATAATTCATAATGGTAATAATATCAAGACAAAAATGACTAGACTAAAATTTAAATGAAAAAAGTAAAAACTTTAAAAAATAAAGGGTAAAATATTAAAGGTAAATAAAATGATACTAACGATAATTGATTTGAACATATATATATATATATATCTACTTCATTTACTCACATAAAATTAATATAGGAAAGTGTAAATTTATGCACAAACTTTATTTACTTCAAAACTGCTCAATACGTAGATAGAGCTAGTTAGTAATTTATAAAATATATATGGCGATTAAGCTACACTGAATAATCCTAGAGTGGATGAAACGCAGAATATTCAATGTAACCTAATCGCCATATATATTTTATAAATTACTAATATATATATGTATATATATATATATATATATATATATATATATATTTTATAAATTACTAATTTATATATATATTTTATAAATTACTAATTTATATATATATTTTATAAATTACTAATTTATATATATATTTTATAAATTACTAATTTATATATATATTTTATAAATTACTAATTTATATATATATTTTATAAATTACTAATTTTTATATATATTTTATAAATTACTAATTTTTATATATATTTTATAAATTACTAATTTTTATATATATTTTATAAATTACTAATTTTTATATATATTTTATAAATTACTAATTTTTATATATATTTTATAAATTACTAATTTTTATATATATTTTATACATTACTAATTTTTATATATATTTTATAAATTACTAATTTTTATATATATTTTATAAATTACTAATTTTTATATATATTTCATAAATTACTAATTTTTTTATATATTTTATAAATTACTAATTTTTATATATATTTTATAAATTACTAATTTTTATATATATTTTATAAATTACTAATTTTTATATATATTTTATAAATTACTAATTTATATATATATTTTATAAATTACTAATTTATATATATATATATATATATATATATATATATATATATATATATATATGTTTGGGTTTTTTACTATTAGGTTCAATAAAATGTTATAGAGTTAGTATTCAAATTTATGTTATATAAAGTTACATATCATTTACTATTTATAATTATAATGTACTGGCTAATTGTCAAAGGTTGGAGCTAGTCAGAGTTTAAAGTTGAAAATTTAGAATTTATGGCTTTCGTGTAGTGGAATAAGTGTAGTAGAATAATCTTAATTTCAATTAAAATAACATATTTAAAGTTAAAGTTTAGGATAATTTTTAATTGTTCTTTTTTTTTTTGCTCGGGTTAAGCCATACTTAATGTGATGAAATTTCTATAGCATAAAAATTAGAGGTGTGAACAACACACACACATACATACAAGCTTAATTTTGTATGATATTAAAAGTAAACATCATTAGAAAAGAAAACATTGTTAAAAAAAGTTAAAGCAAAATCAATAGGAGATATAATACAGATGAATATGCAAAGTACAAATATTTAAATATGAAATGAGAGAAAAGGCAAATATTTGGAGTATGTAAAGAAATTATTTGGGTATAGTTATATGGAATGATACTCAGGAGCAGTACTGATAAAGATGGTGCAGTTATAAATGTAGCGGATATTATATTTTGCGAAGATCTTGGTGAAAACCAGCGTTGCTGTAGGATATTAGTATGATGATAACAACTTTAAGGAGAGACGAGTAGGTAAGTGACTAAGGTGTGATTTATAATGCTTACAGTTCATCGAAAGTTTATCCCTATCTTAAAATTTCGTGATAAGGAGTTTTTCATTTAAGCAAAGAAAACAAGGGAAATTTGGCGATTTACATGATTGTTTAATTTTTTTTTTTAAACTTCTGTTAACAATTGGTGTTAAATATTTCCCTGTAATATGAAGCCAATGATGTCTTATCACTATAATTTGGATTCATGAAGGAACTTTTATGACTAGTGTATCTTTGTTTGAAAGTATTGCTAGTTTGACCTATATAGAATTTGTTGGGGTAGGATCCTCCTTTGCTCTAATGTTGGCTAGATATATAACCTAGGTTGTTAGAGAGATTACATTTAGATCTATCCATACAACTACATGTTTTGGGTTTTTTTCTCTCTGGTTAAATTATTGTCACTTAACTATTTTTATTGTTATGGTTTTTGTCATTTTCTAAGTTATTACTGCAAGTATAGCTTAATTTAATAGTGGTTTTATTAAAAATTCTGCTAAGAATATTGTTGCGGAAGTGTAGCAATAAGATTTTAAAATCTTTTCTAGGTTACTTTGAACCATTATATTGAAGGGAGGGGTAAAGATGTGGTCATATTTATGGGTTGTGCATATTCAAATTTAGTTTGTTTGTTTTTTTAAACCACTGTTTACCATAGTCTTATTGTAAAAATAATGCTTATTAAATATTTCTTTGAATAAGGAGTTAAAACTAATTCTTTTGCTAATAGACTTTGGAATATGTTTAATGATAGATTTAGAGTGGTTTGAGAGAGGGTGGACATATATAGGGTTACTGTTCTCTTTTTGTAGGGTTCATAAGTTTGCTTGCTAAAGGTTGATATTCCAAAAAATTATTAACTTGACATACCTCAGCTAATCGACCCAATATGCAGTAAAAGTTTAATGTCTAAAGCGGTTACTCTGTTGGTGGCATACATATTTCTTCCTTGCTAATCTTGTATTACCTTTACATTTAGTTTATCCCCCCCCATCTTTACCTCTTTATTCCTATGTTTCAATACAGACCATAATCCACATCTCTATTGTCTCTTTTACATACATCTAAATTTTATTTCTTATTCCTATTTTTAACATGTGACAGAATCGCCTGATAGTTTTTTTTATGACGCTGAAGATCTGATATTTTCATTGCAAACTCAGCTTTCATATAAGCGGTATCGCCTGATGAGGTCTAGTTGCTAGTAATTAGCTGACAGAAACATGCCTCATGAATGTGTAACGACATATTATTGTTTATATAAAAACAAGTATATATGATTTTGAATTAATTCTGTAAATCTCAGCAAATTTATTTTTCGACAAGAGAACCCAAAGTTCATTGTTTTCCTTAATTTATGGATTTTCGATAATAGCTCATCTCAGGAAATTCTTTTTTTATTTTCTCTATTCCTTGTCAAAAAATACATTTGTCGTAAATTTTTTAATGATCTAAATTTTATTCCAAATTTTCATTTATTCTTTTGTTCTCTCGTATACCTTTATTTGATTGAGATTGTTTTATAAATATATATTTATATGACTTAAATTTTACAGTATTATACAAGTTGTAATCTGAAAGTATTTCAAAATTTCAGTTAATATGTATGTCGAATTGTTGATTTTTCACGATAATAAAATATTCGGTATTAGCATCTCCTACTGAGGAGATCAATGAATTAGTTTTCTCCAAGAATTATTGCCCAAAAAATTGACATAACTTTTGAAAGCGATAAGAAAAAAATAGCAAATAATATCAACAGCAGTCCGTAACTTAACGCGCTTGACTATAGAACCTATGATTTGAGGTTAGAGCCCTCATAGAGTCAAGCTACGCTGGTGACCTATAGAGCAGCGAAAAACGTACATAGAGTAATGTTTTAAAAAGTAAAATAATATATATAACGTCTTCATATGTAGTATAAGTAAACTATAAAGTAAATATATTAAAAAGCATTAATAACCGAAAAGAAACGGTGATAAGTAGTATAACACATTCATCCGAACCCCATAAACACTTTTTTGTATGGAGGAGCAAAGACGAATGATACAGGTAAGAAAGTTTCTTAATAAAATGAAGAGGTTAGCAAAATTAATCTGGAACAAAAAAAAACTATATCCGATATCCAGAATGTTTTATTTAAGAGGGGTGGTGTTTGATCAACACTGCTGGGGAGTCATGATTTACTGTACTGTTTTTTTTTGTTTTTTTTTTGTTTTTTTTTTACTCCCAGTAACAGCGTTCCATATTAAACAACTGAAATAATATTAGGACTGTCAATTCCTGGAAACAAACTAATACAGTAATGGTAGGAGATGCTGCCTGGAGCTCTACCACTGAGCCACTCCCTTTTTGTAATAAGGGTGTCGGCTTTTTTTGTAAATATTTGTTTATTTTGCCTGCAAGATTTATATTTTTGAGTCGAAAGCACTACCTAAATGCTAATTGAAAATAATTTCCCTCGCCAATATAATGCTGCTTGATGAGTAACGACAATATATGCATGTGTGTGGGTAATTATCCGAATATGTTTCGCCGTTATATAACTCATTAACGTGGCTGAACTTATATTGAATATAAAAAAACGGGTTAAAGCAAAGAAAAGAAAAATAGATTAGAACAGAAAAGGAAAACGTTACAAAGAAAACAACTTAGCTTTTTGACTAAGATCAAAGTGTCTTATCTGTTATGATACTACACAATCTTTTGTCTTCAGGCAATGAGGAATCGAGACAATTTATATTTTTGACAAAATCCAGAATGCTCTACATTAAAAATAAAAATAATAATTAAAAAAATCTCAATCACACTGACACACCGGTACTCGTCAGATCACTGAAGTTAAACAAGGTTGAGCCTGGCCAGTATCAGGTAGGTGATCATTTAAGAAGGCGAGGCACTGTATGTACCGTGAGGTAAAATATCAGGTTGAAAAACTGGCGCGGTCTATCCTTCTCTCGAGTGTAGATGAGCCTCTCTTAAGCCGTGGTAGCCAACCCATCTAGTGATGGCGTCACAATAAAAAAATACCCTTGATAGCTCTAGCGAAGCATAAAGTATTCAACTAAGGACAAGATTTGAATTACACTACAAACTCGTGTAGGGAGTTCAATCCCGGCTGCAGCCGCATAAAAATCGACTGTCTTTAATTCTGTGCCCGGTAACGTTGAGGGGGAGAAGCAATTAGTAAAGTAAAAAGAAAAAGGTGGAAAATTAAGAAAGAAATGTTACATGAGAAGATAGAAGTTGTCCCCTTCTCATGTAAGTAAGAAGTCAGACTAGATAAGTGAAAATAAAATTAGGAAAAGGCTAGAATCGAACCCTGTAGGCAAATGGATAATTGAAATCCTAGGGATGCAGTCCATTGTTAATTCTTTTAGAAATAACTAAATATTATTTATGTTGGAAAAAAAGCGATTGTCCATTCTTTAAGAATAACTGTATATTAAATATGTCAGTTAAAAGAATAGACAATGCGTGTTTATAAATTAAAAATATATTAGAGATTGAACAATTAAAATTGGAAATTCTTTGTTTGCTAAAAGTGTGTTTGGACGGACATATGTCGAAAACGTGATATAGTCACGGTAGTTGACGGTAGATTTCTGACGTCATAAACAAAGTAATTTCTCAATATATTCAGGGTTCGAAGTTGGAGAATCAGAGAAGATCAATCATTGTCACAGTGATAGAGTCGAGAGCTGATGCCCTTAGAAGCGAAGGGTAGAAGAGAGACCGTGTAGTCGAAAAGGCTTAAACATCGTCACATCATCAAACGGCCGACAGATGACTAAAGACATCATCATTAATATTTTGTAACTGTGTTGTCTTCGTGTCGTCTTTACAACCGGAAAGGTGCATGTGTTTTGTCATCATCATCTTAAATGAACTTTGTATAACCACCCCCTCAAGTAATGTATCTCCCCTTCCTCTCCACCAGGATCGCCACAGTCGTCGTCGTCGTCGTCGTCGTCATTATGTAAACAGATATGTCATTATCCCAGTCTGTTATAAATATCTTCCTCGTGATTGTCATCATCCTCGTCATCATTTTTACTGAGTCCCCGTTATATGTACTCCAATATGTACACCCTATGCAACAGAAAGTGAAAAGGAGATAGAAGGTAAACTGGGAATAAGACAGAGAAAAGGGGACATAAATAAAAGAAAGTAGAAAAGGCAAATAAAAAGAGAAAAACAAGAAAAGAAAGGATAAAGAAACCCCCCCAGGAAAATACAAAATTGAGAGAAATAAAAAAGGAAATGAAGGAAGAGAGAAAGAAGGGAAGAAGATAAGTATGAGGAGCAAGGAAAAAGGTGGCGGAAAAGGAAGAAAAGACGAAAGGCTCGGAAAGAAGAAAATGAAAGAGTAGTGAAGGGGAAAAGAAAAAGAAAAAAGGTGGACACGAAAAGAAAAAAAGGATAGAGGAAGAAAGAAGAGGGTAGATGAAGAGGATAGAGGAAGAAAGAAAAGGATAGATGAAGAGGAAGAAAGAAAAGGATAGATGAAGAGGAAGAAAAAGAAAAGAGAAAGAAAGAAGAGAGGAAGAAAGAAGAGGGGAAGAAAGAAGAGGGGAAGAAAGAAAGGAGGAAAAAGAAAAGGAAAGATCAAGAAAGAAAAGGAAAGATCAAGAAAGAAAAGGAAAGATCAAGAAAGAAAAGGAAAGATCAAGAAAGAAAAGGAAAGATCAAGAAAGAAAAGGAAAGATCAAGAAAGAAAAGGAAAGATCAAGAAAGAAAAGGAAAGATCAAGAAAGAAAAGGAAAGATCAAGAAAGAAAAGGAAAGATCAAGAGGGAAGGAGAGAGAGAAAGATGACGAGGGAGAAAGAAAAAAAAGAATGAAGAAAAAGAAAAGGAAATCTGAATTAAAAGAGATGAAAGAGATATTGACGTTAAATGGTAAGCAGCAAAACAAAATATACCAAATACAATACGCAAAAGTCCAGCTAGAATTCGTCACTGATAACTTTCTCTCTCAACTTCCAGCACGTCTCTCCCCACTGCCTCTGCCAACAGACATTTTATCAGAAAACTGACCCCATTCCATTTGCATACATGTGCAGTGGAAGATGAGATCTCGTGAGATTCCACGAGACTACATCTTATAGATAAATGGCTGCCATCTTTAATTTCTCTTTCTCTCAGATCCCATCCGAAGGTAAGTTGTATGATCGCACGACACACACACACACACGGGGGCGCTTTCCTCTTTGATTATTAAATTCAACTCTACACGCCCCCTGGTCTCCAGACCACACATTTGGCATGGTGGATGCGGTCGTTTGTTGCAGGCACTCCTATGAAGGGGGATTGGCTGGACTACTTCATCTTCATTGGAGCTGTCAGAAGATGTGTCGGAACCATTGGCATCAGCGTTAGGGCGTACAGTCATACCATCAGGCTGAACTTCTTCATTTTCGTAGGAGCTCTCAGAAGGGGTGTTGGAGCTATCGCCATCAGTGTTGGGGTTCACAGTTGTACCATCACGGGAAATATGTCGGATCCACAGGTCATCGTTGGATGATTCACCATCACTGCTACTCGCCAACTGGTTCGTATTCAGGGCAGGCCGGATATTCTTCACATGGCGTGGAGTACCATTGACTAGCACGGCTTGCTCACTGATGATGCCAGTGATTCGCCTTCTTTGAAAGCTGCTGGTGCATCGATTATTGGGAGGCTTCATCCAAACATTGTCCCCTAACACATATGGCTCTTGGGTTTCCTGATGATTAGGCAGACGGGTGTCAATATCCTTGATGCACACTCGATAGCAATGGATCGCATTGGTGGGTGTGCTTGCAGCAGTCATGCCATCCTTTGGAGTTGCATTATATCTATAGACTGCCTCTGTGATCGTGCATTGTTTTCTTGCTGCGATCCTCTTCACGCTTCGATGGCACCGCTCTGCTATGCCATTGCCACTTGGTACATATGCACAGCTGTGTCTGAGGTGGATTCCCCACTCATCTATGAAACGTCTGAACTCCTCACTGCAGAAGGGCGTGTAATTGTCTGTGAGGATCTCTTCAGGCGGCCCCCTTTCATAAAATATGGACTCCAATTCACAGATTACACTGGAGGAATCCTGTCTTATTAACAGGCGCCAGATTGCAAACCTTGTCAGTCCACAATCGCTCAGGGTGAGGAAGCGCTGGCTGCCGTAGTGGGTTATGTCCATACCCAGTCAGCTCCAAGTCGTGCTTACTCCCAGCTGACCTTTCCGCCATCTGGCCAGGGTGGGGTCGATTGACTGGCATGTTTGGCATTCCCTGACTACCTCTATCACTGCACTTTTGCACACTGAGGGATTGGACAACTGCACAAAATAACATGTCCGTCTCACTCTGGGGTGTTCACTGAGGTGGTGTATCTTCCTGATTTCATCCGCCACCTCAATAGAGGCGGCATATAATGGTACTGGCTCGGCTTTCTTCTTCATGGTGTCATACCATCTCTGTGGCACCCGAGTGAGCCTATCAGCAAGGTTGCAATTTGAAGTGACCAGTACCGCATCCACAGACAGGTTGTACTCTGTTACCAGCTATTTTATGGTCTCCAACCTCCGTCTGATCAGCATCTCGCTGGCTGCCTTAGTGCACACCCTAGTCTTGCCTGTCACTGTGTCTGATATCCAGTGGTACATGCATAGTGAATCTGTGTGTATGCGTAATTTCCTGACTTTCCACTGGAGTGCCAGGTTGATACCTTTTATCACCGCATCGAGCTCTGCTAGGTTGATATGAGCAGCGTCACTTGCCGGTCGCAACCAGCAAGCGTCTTCAATCGCAGCCCCATTCTTCTCAAACAGCACACCAATTGCTAGAGAGCTCTCATCCACCAACACATTCAGTTTGTCTCCCTGCACGCACCAGTCTCCTTTGGCTGGGTCATCCTGCTTTACCGTTGCGATGGTCTCCTTCACCACGCAAACCAACAGATCGTTGGCTGTTTCACCATTCCAGACTTTGGTGACTGCGCTTGCCCTCCTTTTTATGATGCCTGTTGCCATGCGAGTCCATCCACACACTGGTAGGTATCCCACAAGTTTTCCACATGGGGAGAATACTGCTTGTCTCTTGAAGACACCGGGCACTTCAGGAACTGCAGTTCAGCGCCTCCATTTCAAAGTTCCTCGCTCCTGTCGAACGTTCAGGCCCAAGACACGAACACCATTCACCAAATGTTCTGGATCCTTGCATGTCAAACCAAACTCAGCCAGTTTGGCCCTGACACGTGATGATGACACAATGTCTTCGTTCACATATATGCTATCTATCTGTCCCATCTTTTATTGTCTCTTCCCGTGACAACACAGTGTTAATAATGGTCTTCATTATTTGGGGTGCCACGTTCAGCCCAAAACCTAGTCTGGTAAGGCATTACCTCCTGCCAGCAAACACTACCGTCTGAAATGACCACATTGTTTCACTGATTCGGACCTGCAGGTATGCTTTTTTTAAATCCAGCAGGGACACATTAGAACCCTGCTGGCGTCACTCTTGTAACTTGCTGGCACAAATGTCAGCATCTGCCATGAATGCATCAACATGCGTGTTCAGTTTGCGATAGTCCATCACTGGCCTCACCTTTGCTTTGTTGTACTGAGCGACCGCCATCAGCGGAATCAGGCCTTTGGGAGGTGCAAGTTTAGGGAATCAACCAGCCATCCTTGATCCAATCACGAAGTTCCTCTTCATATGCAGGCCTCATTTGGTTGGGCACATGGTACTCTGTTATCTCATTTCGCAGTTTGGCTGGTTCCTGGTTTTCCGACCACTTCAACGCAGCTGTCCAAGCCTTCTGCTGCTGGTCAAACTCGACAATAAAGTCTGGCTGATCAATCTTCAAAGCAGCACACACTGGAACCTTCTCCTGAAACTGTATCGCCCCCGTCTGCGTTATGTGAGCACCATCTAGGGCTCTGATGGCATCAGGTCAAAGCTGAGCGGTTTCTTGAGTACTACCAGCACTTCGATGTTAGCTGAATTTTCAGTTTTAGTGCGAATGTTCACAGTGCCCATCCTGCAACATGTCCGTGTCGCTCCACTGAGGGTGGTTAATCTAGTAGTTTTCTTCTTCAAAGTGCAGCAGAGGCCCGCACTCACTACGGTATGAGAGCATCCAGAGTCGAAGAGTGCTGAGCACAATGTCTCATTGACATAGATCTGAATGGTCGGAAGTGCCTCGTCTAATTTCTATTTTGGCACTGGCACCTTGTCCCCGACCCCGTTTCCCGAACAATCCTGGGCGATATGACCAGTCTTATTACATTGGTAGCAGCGAATAGCTGTCAGTTGCCGCCGGCAGTTCCTCGCAATGTGGCCCTGGTCATTGCACCTATAACACATTACTTCACCATGCAGGACAGGCCCCTGGGACGGTCTATCCTCATTTAATGCGCGCTGTGCAGCAGCGACTACCGGTTCTCCCATCTCATATGTATTCTTCATCACAGTCCCTGCCCGGTCTACCAAGTCGTTAAGGGACAATGAAGCTATGCTTGAGCTAGCCTGCACGAGTTGCTTTGCTCCGGTTGGGAGCCCTGCCAAAAATTTGCATGCCAAGGCCCGCTCAGGCAGCCCACCAAACAACACCGTCAATTTCGTCAGCTCGGCCAAATAAACGTTGACAGTTTCACCGGGATGCAAGGTTCTTGCCTCAAATTGCTCCTAAGCAGTGGCGGGGTCGATAGCAAATGCCTTATATAATGCTGCCTTGATCCTTTCATAATCCTGTTTTTCCTCGGGACTAAGCTGTTGATATACTGCAAAAGCCCCACCGGACAGAAGAACCACATGTTCAATGTTCTTCACACTAGACAACAGGCAATGTAGTTCCACCTTCTCCACCCAGTCAAGTACCGGAGTCGAGCGGTCGAATTCCGGTATTAATTTAAGGTCGAATTTGTCCCTCATTATGCCGAAATAGCTTGACGTTAAATGGGTTTGTAAACAGCAAAACAAAATAAACCAAATACAATACGCAAAAGTCCAGCTAGAATTCGTCACTGACAACTTTCTCAACTTCCAGCACGTCTCTTCCCACTGCATCTGCCAACAGACATTTTATCAGAAAACTGACCCCATTCCATTTGCATACATGTACAGTGGAAGATGAGATCTCGTGAGATTCCATGAGACTACACCTTGTAGATCCATGGCTGCCATCTTTAATTTCTCTTTCTCTCAGATCCCAACCGAAGGTAAGTTGTATGATCGCACGACACACACACACACACACACACACACGGGGCCGCTTTCCTCTTTGATTATTACATTCAACTCTACAGATATTAAAGGAAAAAAAAGAATACAACACAGGAAGATGAAAATAGAAAAAAAAGTGAAAAAGAAAAAGATGAAGAGTAAAAAGAAAAGAAGAGGAAGAATATAAACAGGAAGGGGTAGGGGTGAGGTTATAGGTTTTTGAGAAGTGAAATATAATCAGGTTAAAGCAAGTGTTTTCCTGATTGTTGCCTTAGCAACGGTTTGTAACAATTTTCATACCTACGTCACTCGATGTGCGGATATAACGTCATCAATACACCCAACCACTCTCGGGCTCTCTGCTCCTTTCCTCAATAGAACAACAATAACAAAAACAACAACGTGGGCGACGACAAAAAGAAAAGGACATGCCTTCTGTCTGCTTTTAAGCCCACCAGAATCATGTTGCTTCCCCGATAATCAGAAACAGTAGCGATGATGGTGCCCGTTGTCAACTGTCGATACAAGGGTTCAAGAAGACGGCATTGCTTGCTTTCGGTCGCTCTCTCTCTCTCTCGCTCTCTTTCTTTCTCGTGTCCGTTGCCATAGGATAAAATGGAAAGGGTGTGGACAGGTTATGGTTGTAACGGGAACGAGAGAAAAGAGGGGGAGGGGGTGGCCGTTTGCTAACCCCATCCAGCGGTGTAAAGAAAGACAAAGAAAGTGAGTGCACGCACGTACATTGGCAACCACCCTGCCGTCGCGCCGTCAACGGCACCTACGCCAACAGCAATGTCGTCATATTACCATGGCCGACATTGCTGTCATCGTTTCACCCCGTTCCTTCTCTTTACCAAGGACGCAAAGGATTGGGGAAGTAGGGCTGAAGAAGAAAAAGAGAGGCAGTGGTAGATTAAAAGGAGGGCCGGGGGGAGGAGAGATAATAATGATAAAGAAAAAATAAGTGCTAGGTAGAAAGGATCTGAGATAGGAGGGGTAGGATAAAAAAGGGGGTAGTGGTTGATGAAAAAGAGCTGAGAGGATGATGATGATGATAATAATAATAATAATAATAATAATAATAATAATAATTAGAAGAAGCAGCAGCAGCTATCTCGTAGTGTCAATATGATAGATGCTGCCGGCATTTTTAAATTGTGTCACCATAGCCGATATCATCGTAGACTAACGCTTCTCGGTAATAAGAATTCAAACAACCCTACCTCTTAGCCAAATCTTTGAATAAAGCAAATCAGTAAATTTATATATAAAAAATAAAAAAATTAGAAAATCCTTGAACTTTGTTAAAAAAAAAAAAAAAAGAAACCGAGGAAAATTGATATTAAGCAAACATTTCAGAATTCACCAAAAACACAGATATTTATTTAAACAAACGACATAATATCTTAAACTAACATAGCACATCCACACACAAACATGATATATATCCCCTTATATAATAATCGCTTATTCCCGTCAAACTTCAGCAATAATAAAAAAATAACTGAATACTTCCTATGCAAAATCTTTAACACGCATCACTTTCGGAAACTTCTAAAGTGTATTTCACGAAAGTACGCTTACATTTCGTCCACGTCTAAAAATAATTACATTTAATCCGACTGAACTGCTCCTTTCAAATACTTTTTTTTCTACAGAGAAGTTAACTAAACTTTTCATTCATGCAACTGAATCCTTCCACAAAACTCAGGATCATCGAATGAATATAATTTTCATTAGGTGTCATAATTAGTTTATACATATTAGATTTTTAAATTAAAATAGAATCGCTCTCCGACTTTTATTGATGCAAGTTGCAATACACATTGAAATTAACAATGAATAAAGAGCTCATTATTAATCCCTATGCAACAAAATTAAATGTTTTTATTCAAATATATTTGTTGCTCTTTAATCCTACTTATCCGCCATAACAAGAAATTAAGGTGACTAGCAATTTTAATATCTTCTCGATCCTTTTATTCCATATATGATCGTATTCGACTTAGACAAAGTGTTTTGAAAATCGATGGCATAAGTTTGAGGTTATGTCCGATATATGTTAAGTAACTTTTTTTTCTGTGGAATTGCTTTTTTTTTTTTTTTTTTTTTTTTTAAAGAAAGCTTTTTCACCACAAAGAAGGTATATTGAATAATAAATAATTTAATTTAGACGTACTGACATTATATTTTTCCCATAAAATAATATTTGTAAAAAAAAAAAAAAAAAAAAAAAAAAAACCGAGGTGAAATATCATATTCCCAAATTTCAAGATGTTGATTTATTCCTTTAAGTATATTTTACATGCACAATTCTTGGCAGTAACTGTTTCGTATCGCAAAATCATTCATTTAATTATTATATCAATCAATGAAATCTGTGACTTTACTTGAAAATTCAAACATGGCATAATAAAAAGAAAAAAGGTATTTTCTCTCCCAATATTTTGGATTTTGTAATTATACCAATACGCATTTATTTTCTTTTAAAATTGATAAGTGCTTTTTTCTTGTGATGAGATAAGGGCAAAATAAATTCATTGGTTGAGTTAATTAAATGAATGCCTTTGCATGCCGAAACAGGTGCTGTCAAGAATTATGCATGTCAAACATACCTAAAGGAATAAGTGGTCAACATCTTGAAATTTGGAATATTATCTCATTAATAACATGTTTTTACGTGAACTCGCATCTTATTAATGAAGGTGAGTCAGCAATCGAATTACCAAATAAAAAGCCAGAGATCGCACTAACCAACAGATAGTATCGTCAATAATCTACAAACGATGTCTACGGTTAGCTGGAGCATATCGTTAAACCGCAAGACCAAAAATGAACTGGAAACTGACAATCAACAAAGATTTGAATCCAACGGGAAGCAACTAGACGGATGCTGTGGATCGAAAACGATAGTATACTTTGACTGCCTCATGTGTCGCAAATTGTGGTCGTTCATAAATCTAAGTAAGTAAGTCATCATTAATAATCCATTTTCTCTAAATCGCATTAGTAACCATTGAGCCTCATCTTCTACCGAAGAAGAAGAATGGACAGATTTTCTGGAAAGAAAACAAATTAAGAGAAGGAAACAGAAATTTTGTCAGAGCATAAAAGGTCAGAAATGTCCAAGGTTTCTTTTTTCTTTTTGGTTAAATTAGCATTTGGAATGAGAATGGTGACCTTTAACCCGATCGCCTGCTGTTGCTCATTATTGTGAAATGCTAATCAGCAAAGGATCCCTTTCTTGATTTCCTTATGATCAATATCAGTTTTCTCGTCAATCACCTGCAGAAGAAAAAAAATCAATCATTGTTGGGTTCTTTTTTTCCTTTTCTTTTATTTTTGTCAGATGTTTGGCGATGCGTTTCAAACTAAACACAGACATTGAAATCATTATAGATGCACAAATCAGATAAGTGTGTGACGTATCATTCAAAGGGAGGTAATATAACAAGATTCTTAAGACTATATATGCAAACATTCTGAGGATGTGTCCATTCAAGTTGCACATTTAGTAATGAAAATTCTATTTCAAGCTTAAGTGTGACAGAACGATGAAAACGATATTTAAAACTTAAGACTAAAGAAATAGCCATTTGCAAAGTTAAGCTTGAGCAACCAAATGAAAATATTTTTAACTGAAATATGAGGGTCTAAAAAACTATTTCCAATTTAAGCATGACCAACTAATGAAAATAATATATTGTCTTTACTTGGAAGTCACCGCTTATCAAGGCCCAAAAGCAACTTGAGGATAAGGGTAAACGAGTGTAAGATGGTTAGGCAGACAACAGCGTAATGATCGGTAGTGGTGGAAAGTGGGCAAAAATTGATTGTGAGGACGATTCAACAAGAACTTGGTTTCATTGGACTTAAAAATGACTTATAGTAAGCTGGGAAGCAGCCTCGTGCTATTGTGTTCCATGGATAGGTAGTTCTAGGAAAGAAACTATTATTAGTTTGGGAACAGATAGTATAAGGGAAATAATATCTAAATGTGACAGATTAAGGAAAAGCCATTTCAAATTTAAGCGTGACTGATAAATAGGCAGACATACAGAGCCTCTTATAAAGATGTGTGGATGCATCTAATAAACTTTTATATCATTTTCACTGATGTAATCCAATCAGCGCGATTCTTAATGAAAATCGATTTGAAAACTAAAATACATAAAAACGCTACCCATAGAAAAATTAATAAAATTCACAATCCACGGAAAAGAACTTTTTTTAACTCTTTCTTCTAACATTTTTTTTTATAACACTTTAACTCTCTATCTCTTTTCCAAAATCCAAATTAAATTTCCATGAACAAATTTTCTTTTCTAGAACTTCCCACTTTGGAATGAAGTACGACTAGTCTGCTTCCCAAATGACAACATGGTTGTTTCAAGTTTAATGTAAAGAAATACTTGTTTAACTACCCCAATTGGATAATTCTTAAATAATCTTCTGTCCATCCCACATGTCTTTATTCTCTCATGGAGGCAGTCATAGTCCAACTGACAATCTCATGAACTTTCATCCTCTAGTAGCTTGTGTGGCTTGATAAGTACTGGCACATCAGTCAACTATCATCATCACTTTCTATATAAATAAAACAGCAGATGTGTGTGTGCAAATATTTAACCGATAAACGCTCAAAGTACTGGCCATATAACACTGAAATTAACAGGAAATAGTAATCATCATCATTCTATCGCATGAATCGGTAAATTATATTGTTGGCACTGGTTTCTCCGATATTTTATAACGAGTAAAATCTTTGTTTGGATGGATGGATGCATACGGAAATATGTCGGCAAGGTGAAATGCAAATGGTTCATTTCAACTTGCCAACATATTTCTGTTAGTTTTATCATAGCTAGAAGTGGTTTAATTTTAAATCTTATCAATCTGTCGGGTTATAGCAAACAATAGAGAACGCAGTTGGAGCACCAAATGCTTTGGTTTTGATTCTAACTAATGCACCCAAGTCATTTTTTACCTTTACGACCGGGCAAGGCTGGGCGCCCCTCCCACTAATCATAAACAAAAAATCCCATATTACCTACTCTAACGCTCAGTAGCTGTCTTTAAAAATTTCTAATGATCACTTAGTTACTCTGTGAGCTTACCACGCACATATGCATATCAGAATAGAAAAATGCGAGCATGAAAAGTATATGGTTAAGCTTAAACATGGAAAAGTAAAGGACTCGTTAAAACTGGAAATGTAAAGGACTAGATATTCTAGTAAAAAATATAATTCATAACTTAAAATATTGCAGCATTGAGAATTGATATGTTATAAATTGAATTAAAAAAAATTCTTAATGCTGCTACATTTTAAGTTATAAATTTATTTTTTTTTTACTAGAAACTTTTCCTTTTCTTTTCTACTTTTAACTAGTCATTTACTTTTCAATGTTTAAGCTTAACCATATTACTTTTCATGCTCGCATTTTCTATTATAATCCATCATTTTTCAAAGCTTTCAATAAAGTCATTTGCTCTTTGTTTAATTTCAGTCTTTTTATTGCCCCCCCCCCATAAACACATGTATAATAATTTACGGCACTCGTCTGCTTTCAATAAAATTCCACCAATTTACTCCCTTTAATGCTTTCATTCTGTTTCATTTGTCACTTTTTTTCGAGGCAGCAGTGAATTAGTAGCAACAATAGTCGCTGAAGCGACATAGTTGCTATGGAAACTAGTCATAAAAAGCGTCGTTCACTTCCTGACCTATTTTTACGATTTTGAACACGAGAAAATTCATCATAACTTGTTTTACTGAACAAAAATTGAAAATTTTTTTCACAATATAGCTGAGAAGGTAATCTATCCATTCATAACCCTTGAGCCCCTGGAAGAGCATAGGCTATCTACAACTTTTGTAGATGTTTTTGTAGCGAGGAGTTCTTTTTACAGGATGAGGGTGCTGTACTCACGCCCAACCTTCCCAGAAGGTACATACAGTGCCTAGCCTTCCCAAAAGGTCACCCATCTGGCACTGGCCAGGCTCAACATTGCTTAACTTCGGTGATCTGGCGAGAACCAGCGTGTCAACGTGATTGTGCCGTACAAGGTAATCTATAAACTGTAATAATTGTTTGAAATTTGGTCGAAAAATGAGTGATAAAAAATATATATGCGTGTGTATACTTTTTCATGTATTCAGGTATTTCCGGCCTTGATAAGTTGGTATGTTGAAAAGAAATCAACAAAGTAAACTTTCAAGAATGTGAGAGCTAACATATAAAAACAGCAGATTTGGTTCCATTTTGTGCGTCGCTGAAAATTGGGATGGATTGTAAAGGACTTTTCTAAACAGTAAAAACTCAATCAAGGAAAGAATGGAACGTCTATAAAATATGTACAGCTTTTAAATAAATGATTTGAAAGTGATTAATATATATATATATTCATGACTTTAATATTTTGAATATAAAATCTTTTTACAATATTAACAAACCAGAACTATGCAACCACAGATTCGGAAATGATTATATATAAAAAATAAAAACGACGCCCTTTCCCTTTAAAATAGCAAAATGACAATCAACCTATCTTGAAAAGAGGTTTTCTTCTGGAAATCTTTGAAAAGAAAATTACATATTTATTACTCAATTAGATTTCAGTTGAGCTATTTCACTTACAATTTGCATTGTAAAGGCTTTATAGTATGATACATTCGATGTGGTATTAATAACAAGACATCTATTCACGTTTGGATTTTGCACCTTGATAAGTATAAAAATAAGCACACACATATTGCAACCGGAATGCTTGCCGGAAGACTACAACATGACAGTATTCAAATTTTATGTCAACAAATACTTGAAGTTCTGCCCATTTCATTCACCATTACAAATCATCTTAAAGTATTGTTCATCATTCAACTGACATTAATCTTTATCCTTGACTGGCTTTTGATCTCGGTAAGTTTTTACTCATTAGTATGAAAAATGTTCTCGGAACGCGTTAAATTAAATCTTTCTATCATAGTCACTGTAGGTCGTGCAACTTCTCGTGACACATGACAGATTGACAGACCGCTCAATAGACAGCAAACCATCAGACTTCTCTTTGCCAATTTCAGTGTTTCATGTGATCATGTTATTTCCTTCCTTCATTTAAAAATTATCAGCTTCAATCCTGAAAAGGTCATGATAATTAAGACCTTTAAATCTAAAAACCAACAACGATAATATCAAATGCCAATCAAAGACAATGGAACCCAGGCAAATGGGAATGACAAAAAAATAGTGAAAATCTTCATCGGACTGAGAATTATCATTCTTGAAATTAAATTTTTCGTTTTCTTTTTAAATTGGAATGAGCGATTGGTCTAATGTTTGACATTAGAAAACGAAACAGTTACGTGCAAGCAAAGCAGGCTTGGGGCGAATATTAATCTAGGGCAGGGGTTCTCAACCGGGGTCCACGGAATATTTCTGGAGGTCCACAGGAAAAATATAACAATGATATATTGGTGGTCCATGAAGAAAACCCACTCATAATAGTTTTTATTATTAAAAAATTTCATGTCTACTGTAATTTCGGTTTGACGTGAAAAACTGAAGTGGACACTTATACGAATTTGAATATATTTTCTAGATTTCAAAATTTTGCATAAAATTGTCTTGAAAGAAGAAAAAAAGAAGAGTGATAGGAGTTGGTTTTAAAAATGCACCTCAGACAGTCAGTTCTTTTTTTTTTTATTATTATTATTATTCTATTGTCTGTCTGACCTTCGCCCTCCTATACAATGACCAATAGATAGGAGGGGGTCAACCAAGAAAAGTAATAAAGGGGCGATGTGTTAAAAAAAAAAAAAAGGTTGAGAACCACTGATCTAGAGGAAATAACTTTAATCTCTGAAAAATGAAGGTGATCAAAGTAGGTGAAGTTTTGAGATGAGGATTGATTATTCGTATCATTTGGATTCTTTGAACTATTGTTCTTAGTTATCTCCCGTGACCTGTTATTTTGATCTAACATGGGTTAATTTTGGAACTTAGATTTGAATTAATCTATTCCTATTTCTTTCTTATCTTATACCAACTACTAAGATAATAAATATATTAGTAATATTTATATGAAACTTAAAAATAGTATCTCTTTAATGGGAATTAGAGATATCTATTTATGAGGATAACAGGTGTTTTAACAATTATGTTTATTAATAGTCTCTTAGTTTCATAAATTATATTTATAAGAACTTACGATTGGTTAATCGACCAAATTAAACACTAGCCTTTGTTTGGTTATAAATATTTTAGAAATATCTCCTAGTGCCTTGTGTGATCTCCAAACATAGTTAACCTTTTCCCAATATCAAACAAGTCAACTTGTAGATCCAAAGAAGATCGGAGGTTACACTGAACGAAACGTTGTGAAAGTCACAAACAAGGTGAGAACCGTAGTCCAATTATTCCAAATGATATGTACTGTTTTTATCTTTAGTGTTATTCTCACGTTTCAGCCGAGGTAACTCCGACCTTCTTCAATTGTATCTTGTAAAATTCAAAAAACAGAATCTTTTCAACAGAAAGATTTGTGTTTGATAAGATACATTTGAAGAAGGTCGGAGGTTACATCAACCAAGACGTTGTGGAAATGACAGCAAAGATGAGAGAAGTACAGGTTAGTGGAACGATAAAATTGTCGCCCTAGAAAAGACAACACGATTTCATTTCCGTTTGATCAAATCTGGTTCTTTTGTTACAGATCATCTACTAGTTGGCCAGTTGACAAGAGCGCTAGAAGCCTTCTATCATGTCCGAAAGTGACACAATGTTTAATGAGCGAGATCGGAGATGCGCCACTGTACAACTTATGCTCTCTACCAATCCAAGTTATGACAACAGGACCATTGCCAGCACCCTCATAATGCATCACTGGATTACCACAATTAACAGAAACGTGCCCACAGTGATGAAAACAATTTCCAATCATTGTTATGGTCTTTGGTTGGATTTCAAGTGAGGGTTACATCATGCAACCTCACATCTTCGAAATCGGCTTGGAAGGCAACACCAAAGTGGATCTGGATAAGCTGAGGAGTGTGGTGATCCGCTAGTGCAATTAGATGGCCGCTGGCAGACCCTGAGTATGGCAGCAAGACTTGGCACCGGCCCTCAAGTCCAAAGAGACCCAGGCTTAGCATCAGAAGGAATGCTACGATTTTGTACCATTCTCTTACTGGGCCACCTCATCCCCTAACTTGAACCCACTTGACTCTTGTTTGGTCATACGTCAAGAACATCACCAACATGACCTCCCACATCACCAAAGCCAGATAGCCGCCATCCACCAAGTATTTGCCAAGCTTCCATCGGCACTTGTGGAAAGGGCATGCTCCCAGTTTCGGATCCATATTGAGGCGGTGATTGAGTCTGAAGGTTGTTATATTGAATAGATGTCAGTTCTATATAATCGAGTTTCCTGAATTAATTTTTTTTCGATAAAAGTTCTAAAATAAAGCTGTAGTGTTGGTCTGTAACAAAAATAGAAAACCGGTTTTCATCAAACGGAAATGGAATCATGTCTTTTCTAGGACGACAATTTCATTGTTCTAGCCTGTACATACCTTGACTGAGCTTTACTCTTCGATTCCTCCTTGTAAGACATTCACAGCAAGAACTCGTTTTCTTTCCACAACTGCAGAGAATTTTACCTTCTTCCTTTGTGTGCCTAACATCCAAACAGAATTTTCATGAACAGAAAAGAAACAAACTTTCCATTTATAAAACAGTACTATGGGAGTACTTCCATGAAGGTCACAAAGCTCACTTTCAAAGCCAATATCAAATACTTGTCAGAAATCATAAGTGATCAAATTTTGTTCCTGCCCTTCATTTTTTTTTTGTCTTTGTAGCATGTTATACCGCAGTTTCCAACATTTTTTACACAATCCTCTGCGTTCTTAGTGTATTCCTTAAAGCTAATTGGGCAGTAGAGGGTAGACATGGCGGTATTGCATCATATGTTCCTCCTCTTCACATTTGCAGATGGTTAGCTGGCTTTTGTATGCAGCCATAGACAGTTAGAAGTCTTAATTCCCAGCCCTATCCTTAGTATCGCCCATACTAAGGCTTAAATAGTCAACCTTTTGAAAAGTATCACTTACAACTGAATTTAGCTAAGCACTTTATCCGTTACGCCAAGTGTCCTTTGTGAGCGATACTAGGAGTAAAATTGTGAATTATTTAAGATTCTACTCGGTCATGGCTAACGGAACGAGATCATGTTATCCCTATGCACTAAATAAAAGATTATTTTCAAAATTCTGAGTAAATTACCGAGTTGAACAGAAAGATTCTCTTTGTGTCCAATAAAATACACTGGAAGAAGGTTGGAGATTACATCGGCTGAAACGTTGTGAAAATAACACTCAAGATGAGATCAGTAGACCAAATAAAACAAATTATCAATCCTCATCTAAAAAAATTCAGAAGCACGAGATTCTTTTCATTCTTCAACTCATCTCCCGAAACTAAAATTCCCTCCTCCTCAAGGCAATGTGGCATTTTTTACTACAACATGTCCCAATAAGATAAGTGAAGTCGCAGTGATTAATGGGGTTTTAACAAATTTAATAGTGACTTTTGGATACAAAAATTGTGGGAATGTGTTTTGAGACAAAAAATTCTAGTTGGTCAAGGTTAGAAAACAGCAGCTTAAGAAATGTGTCATTTGCTTTTAATAAAGACAGCAAAAAATGTGTTATTTGTTTTCATTTTTGAGATGAGGACTGAAAATTCATATTTAGATTATTCGAGCTATCGTTTTCATCTTGAATGTTATTTTTTTAACGTTTCAATCGATCAAACCTCCAACCTTCTTCACGTGTATCTTTCGCAAGGATCCATGGCGTAGTGGATAAAGTATTTAATAAAATTCAGTTGTAAGTTACACTTTTGGAGGTTGACGTTTCAATCCTCAGTACGGGTGACACTAAATCTATGATAGAAAATTACTTAGGACTGCTACTCAGTCATGGCCGACAGAACAAGAGCATGCTAACTCCATGAATTTAATAAATGGTTCAATTTGAAATTCCATGCAGATTCCAGAGTTCGAAAAGATACCTAAAGAAGATCGGAAGTTACATCGACCAAAACATTATGCAAATAATGCTAAAGATGATAATAGTAGTCCGAATATTGTAAATAATATCAAGAAATGTTGGTTTTTGTTTCCAAGCTCTTCTCTCAAAATTATACATCCGTATTATTTGAATTCATCAGACTACTGTTCTCATGTTGAGAGCCATTTTCACAATGTTTTTGGTCGACGTAACTTCTTCAGCTGTATCTTGTTGAACTCGGGAATGTTTCTGTCGAACTTGGGAATTTGGATAGAATTTTGAACGGAACCCTTGATTTACTTCGCGTAGAGTAGTGTTTTCTCCTTCCCTCAGATATGAGCAAGTAATTCGCAATTGTATTTTTCAGTTGCCCACACTGAAAATTGAACATTCAACCTCCAGAAGAATATCGATTTCACAATTTTTCCAAATTCTCTAACCACTGGCCCTTGCAGACAATTTTAGTGCGAATTTTGGGAACCTTAAGCACATTGTAAATATCACAAATTATTACTAATATATATATGACTAATTAGTTTCATCACATAAATTAATATATGAAAATATAATTATGCGTAAATTTTCAGTATTTGCCTCAACAGTGCTTAATACATAGCGATAGGCGGTAAGTTATAAAAATATATGGCAATTAAGCTACACAGAATATTCCGCGTTTCATTCTATGGAGCTTAATTGCCATATATATGTTTATAACATATATATATATGTTTAATTACTGTGCACTGTATATTATATTTATACTGTATTTATAATTAAAAGGTCCCCATATTGTGTTAAATTCTATACTAGATCTACTTAGGGATTGATTGTTGCCGAACATATGTGCTGCTTTTTGAGTCGGCTTACTCGTTACCGTTCTTCTGTGTACAATTTTTACTTTATCCCATGATGCTAAATGGTTTCCTTTGTCCCTCCAGATACGGTCAGCAATACCCGATTTTTTTTTTTATCTTTCCACGTGTCACAACCGAAACGTTGTAAAAACGACACTCAAGATGAGAGCAGTAGTCCGATGAATTCAAGTAATACGAATAACTAATCCTCATCTAAAAAAAAATCAGAAACGTAAGTTCATATATATTTCGAAATAAGCCAATCAAAAATGTGTTGCGTATTCGAAGCATTGTATGGAAATTAGACAATATTAGCATAAATTAATAAAGTGTACGAGCTAAAATACAAAAACAGATTTGTGTTCATTTTGTGAGTTGCTGAGGCATTTAGATTTTCTAAACAGTAAAAACTGTAAAAGTAGATAGAAATTTCATGTTCTTGAATTCTATTCAATTCATTCGGCAGAGGTTAAAACGTTACAGGTTTCATTGCCGTTAAGAGGGGGACAGGAAAAGAAAAAAAAAAAGAGAACAAAGAGGGAGGAAGGGACGCTGCGAATTTAAACTGTTCAAATATTTTAGATGATGATTGGTATTAGTTAAATTATTCCAACTATTGTTATCATCTGGAATGTTATTCTCACAACGTTTTTGTCTAAGGCAATCTCCGACTTACAGATGCATCGGGTTGAAGTTAAGGATATTTAGGTTAATCTTCATCATGTCAGTTTCACTTTTGTACATATTATTTATAAAACTCACTGTCTTCAATTTGTCAAAGTACTTCCCTTATGAAATGCACGGCTGCAGAACCGTGTGAGGCAGGCTAAATGATTGCAAATTTTTGTGAACGATTATTTTATGTATAACAAAGTGACCTTGTCTGTCTGTGAGGACCAGTCACTACCAAACAACTATCGATTTTTGATCTACAGACTAGACCAGTGATATTTGGACCTGTGGAACAAATTTGATTTGGTTTTGGCCGGTAAAAATAGCTGCTAAGCGGTCAAAATTGAAAAACAAATGAAACTTGGTGTTAGTCCACTGAAAGTGATTTTGTACGCATGTGCAAATATACGTTTATACATTACAGTCGGTTTATTAACTATAATTTGCGAGATGATTACTCAAATGTTAACGACTAAGGATTGGACAGTAAATGTTTTAGTTTTAATTTGAGCTGATGTTACCCAAGTCACTTTTTACTCTTACTACTATATGTTGGGTACTATATAATAAATAGACAATTGGCTCTATAATAAGACGAAACCTTCATAAATTAAAATATCATATTTGATTATTTGATGAGTGAGCAAAACCGGGCTAGTATTTGTATAAATATTCATGTATAGTTTAGGAGATTAATTATATACACGATAGTAATATTTGTTTTAAACATTATTTCAAGCTAATGAGTGTTGACTACATTGGAATTTATACCGTCAGGCAGAACTGTATATTATAAAACTATTCACTGTCTTGGATCATCAATAAATTAATGCAAACATATACACGTATATATATATATATATATATATATATATATATATATATATATATATATATATATATATATATATATATATATATATATATATAATGATGTACACAAAATTACCGGTTTCGTAACGTTTGTAAATCTCTTGGTGCGCGCTATTAACGTTTTCTGGACAATAATGGTCATCAATTTGAACATTTGTGGACATGATTTTTCAATTACATTTATCTTCTGTATTTGAAACTATTCGATTTTACTATGTTCATAAATAAACTTTTATCGCCATTTGAAGTGTGAGACGATCTTTTAGATTCTCTCTCTCTCCCTCTCTCTCTTTCCCTCTCTCTCTACATATATATGTGAAAATATCTGTGTTTGTGTGTGTGTGTGTGTGTGTGTGTGTGTGTGTGTGTGTGTGTGTGTGTGTGTGTGTTCATTTCCTTGCCAAATAACTCAATTTTCAGTCTACAGACTTGAGATTTGACATAAGGAATATTGAGATTTTGGAAAATCTTTTTAATCAGTTTTCGGCCAGAAATTTCTTTTTCAAGGGGTCAAAGTTCAACGATTAGACCTTTGAAAACTCTACCAAACTTCTTCGCCAATTTTCGGTCTAAACACTTGAAATTTTCAATGTAGGTTACTTGGACATGGATCAAACTTTTTAATTTGATTTGAGCCCAAAAATAATGTTATGGGGTTAAAATTGGAGTAATAGTTTTTTTAAAGTTTCATCTCTACGGTCTCTACCACATTACTCAGCCAACTTCAGGTCTAAACATTTGAAATTTTACATAAAGTGTATTCAGAGAGAGGGCAAACTTTTTCGATTTGGGTCGAAAATTTGAACTGCCAAGGGATTAGCGTTAAAAATTTTTTGACCTTTGCAGTGTCTAGAAAACTAAGCCATTTTTATACCTAAAGGTTTAAAATTTATACATAACGGGTATTCAGACATGCGGTAACCATTTTAATCTCTTCGCCAATTTTAGGTCTAAACACTTGCAATTTTAGATGTAGGTAACTTGAACATGGGTAAAACTTTATTTTGATTTCAGATCAAAATAATAAATTTTACGTGGTCAATATTATGGTCCATGTTATAAAAAAATTACCTCTGCGGTCTATGAAATTACTCAGACAATTTTTGTCTAAACATTTGAAATCCTACATAAAGTGTATTAAAACATAGGGCAAATTATGAACAATACATAGGGCCCGAGCAAAGCCGGGATGAACTGCTAGTATATATATATATATATATATATATATATATATATACACACACACACACTCAAAATGTAAAACGCAATATGGTTTGAAGCGTAATTATATTTTTTTGAGAGACTAATATATTAGTGAGGTATGTGTGTACAGGATTCACTCCTAAACGAATTAAGCAATCATTATGTACTTTTGAACACGACTGCTATATTTAGTAATGTGGGCTATATTTAGTTTGCATTGGTTTCATGAGCAGAGGATAAGAAGTTGGAAGATACCTCTGATTTTATGAAATTTTAACAATAGGTGTGGAAATTTATATCAAATATATATTATATATGTTTCATATGAATTTTTTATGTTTGCATGAAGGTTTATAAAGTAGCTCAATACCATATAATACGAACATATGTGCGTGTATATATATATATACACACATACATACATACATACGGCTCTATGTCTGTCTGTCTGTCTGTCTCTTCATTTTTTTTTCAAACTGTCTCCTCCGAAAACAAAAAGTCGCAGAGCAGCGCTAGGAGCCTCAAATGATTGGATTTTTAAGGGCCGTTCTTTTATGGATCTTTAGCCCATTAAAATTGGTTTAAGGGGTAAAAATGGGTCAAAAAATTTTAAAAATCGTTAAACATTTTGTATATTCATCTTAGTTTATTCTTAATTTTTAATCGGTTTATATGCGTATCACATTGGTACAGTAGAACGTCACCAGATTTGAATGCTACAGTTTCGGTTAAAGCTGATGGCGCCTGCATACTTTCTTTTACTTTTGAAATCACGACTATAATAATATATACGAAATTTGGACAAATTGAAATAGATTCAACCGTATTTAGCTGCCCCCCCCCGCATTCTCGACATTGCCCGGTCGTAAAATGCACTTTAATAATATTTTGATTAATGCACATTATGTATTTAGTATTATACTAGCAGGATCCGTACGGCGTTGCACGATGGAAGTATGCTCCCCCGACCTGCATAATGAAAACAAAACTACGGTTGTGAGAGCCACTGCCAGCCCACGGGCACTAGCGACCAAAATGAATGTACACTACCGAAGTACCGACGCATCTAATCACGTATTTTTTCTATAATGATTTGTTCCGATGGAAAAGGAAATTATTTAATTTGAATAAAAAATAATCTAGCGTAAAAGAAAATGTAGGCTCCTTTATTTCAGACAGTAGACGACCACAATGTTTTTCGGTATATATAAAAAAGAATAAACGTAAATATTTGGGAGGCAACCTAATCAATTTAGTTGATTTCGTTCAGTAAAGGTCTGGATTTACTTCGAGGGGAAAAATATATGCCTTAGCGACGCCATATTTTAATGGTAGAGTAACATTTCGCACCATAAACGAACACTAATATGGAGTATGGGAATGTTCAGAGCTCACCCAATTAGGATGGCGCAATCAGACTAGGGAGACTTTATTATTTGTGAATCGGAAATTGGAACGTCTATGTATGTAACAGTCAGTTACGATCGATGTAAGCACATTATATGTGGAAAGTGTAGAATTGGACCCGGTGACAACTGGTAGGAATTGAAAGAGGAAACACGTAGAGAAAAAAACGGCCTCCTTGCTATAAAAATGTTGGGATTGTGATGTAGCATTTTATTATAATGAGTGAATGTGTCAAAAATGGTCATAAGAAAGTGATTATCAGGCTAGATGTATTGAATTTGTATGCGGCATCTGATGTTGCAAATATATGATGAAAGTAAAACTAAAATAGATAAACCCCATAATTTATTATATCATACTTGTTCACACTGAAGCACTTATCACAATATTTTGTGGATCTATATTAAAAAACCTTGTTAAACTTTGTAACACATTTCCATTCTATGGAGCTCAGGCGCGAACGAACACCCCATAATATTATTATACCATATTTCTTCAAACTGAAACATAATTATCAAAGTATACTTACGCAGATAGATATGAAAAATCTTTATTAAAGTTTGTGCCTATTTCCATTCTATGGAGGCCAGGCGCGAACGCAGACCCCACAATTTTATTATACCATTCCTATTTAAGGGAAAATATACTTATCAAAGTATTCTTATGTACATCTATATCAAAAACACTTGCAAACGTTTTTTTTTTAATTTTTTAATTTTTTTATTTTCATACTTTGTGAACCAGGCGCGAACGTAGACCCCACAATTTTAATGAACCACAGTTTTGCCAGATCAAACATACGCATTCCTGTGTCTCGATACATCTATCATTATATGTAATCAGTTTTTTTAAATTGTCAACCATATAGGAGCCTATTCGTGACCAGACACACACACAGACATTCAACTTATATATATATATATGTGTGTGTGTGTGCGTGTATTTACTTCAGTGTTATAGGAGAAAACGAAGAGTATTCAATTACTATATTTTTACGATCATGCATTGATATATTTGGTCTCATCGAAACACTTGAAACATGCAGTTACACTATAATTATACCGACTGACGAACCAGTCAGATTTGATATCTTTAACCTTTGGAGGATTGAGTTTGCAGTGTTTCCATGAAACTAGAAGTATCAACGAATAATCATAAATATGTATAGTGTCTATCATATATATATATATATATATATATATATATATATATATATATATATATATGTGTGTGTGTGTGTGTGTGTATGTGTGTGTGATATTGCATTCAATTTTCACTTAGCAATCTCTAATAACTTTATAAAGTGCGCTCTAGAAAATCTGACTTAAAAATAAGAACAAAGAAATATTTCAAGAGGACCAAAATGTGAGAGATCCATTGGATTATTTATTATTTTTCTTTTTGTTTTATTATTTAGATTTTATCAAGCTCCCAATTTTGTTTTCTGGTTTCTTTTACTGTTTTACTTTTCGTGCTGAAATATTTCAATTTTCTGCTCTCCATAAAGTGTTTTCATATGGAAAAATGAGAAATGTTGATTTGTTTAGCAAGAACCTCGCCCAAACGCCACATTACTAATCTAGGATATTCATCCGCCATCAGATATCCCTCCGCCCTCTTTCAAATGGAAACAATTTACTCTTTATTTAAACGATTTTCTTCCTCACTTATTTGCGAGAAGACATTTTTATTGATATTTGCAACCATTTTAAATCCATACTGCCGTTGTTTCATTTAATAATACCCACCAACCACAGAATATTAGTCTTATTCTGTCCTAAATTATAATTATTTTTTAACGTTTTTTATAAAAAAAAAATATATCACATCCTGAAATGTTTCTGGTGAAGCTGGCCTTCAGATCACGTGATAGAACATCTTCAAGGTTTTTCTTTTAAATACAACAAAGTTAAAATAAGCAAAAATTTGGAGGAAATTGAGCGAAATTAACTTTTTCTTTTTGTAAGAATAATGAATTCTACTTTTAGTTTGTATTCATATTACACCGATCTTTGAAGAGAAATATTTAAGCTGTAGTTTATCTTGGAATATGTATTACGTTGCGGTGTCCATATATAAACAAGTGTATATTATTTATATAAACGTGTCTAAATTCATGTCTCGTTTAGTGGTATAAAATGTTCTAATAAATGTGCGTATACAAATTGTATATACCTTTGTATATACGGGTCACCGTCATCTATATGACGTGTATATATCTGTTCGTCTATGGACGTCTATCGTCTAATCTAGAGTTCGTTGTGTGCATTTAATTACAGTTTATGACGGGACACCAATATACATAAATGTCTTTACAACACAAAGAACGAATAACACTTAGGTGGCGTTTCAACATCTGCCCAATCGGGAATATATCTTGTCCATCTTTGGGCTTCCTTGACGGAAAACTGCCTCTGGTTTTATTTTCGGCAACTTTTTATTCCAGAGGGTTTTTATTTTCTGCTTTTGGAAAGCAACAACGCTGATTCCGACTCATTGTTTCCGACCCCCTCTACTTGGAGCCATCTTAAACTGAAAACCGTCTCATAATGCGTAGGAAAGTATAAAGTGAACTTTCTGTGTACTCTCAGTAGCCTTGTAACTCTCGCTTCTCTTATTATCTCCTTTATTCCTCACATTCTACGAGCATACTACTGACAAAGGGGGAAGAACTGATGTTTTCTGGGTCGAAATCTACCCACCTAATACTTATAGTCGACGTGTTTTTGACCTCGATGTAAGATTATTTTTTAACTCCTTACATAAACATTTATTCCTTGTCTGGAACGATTTCCATTAAAAAAAAAATGGTAGTACGCATAATTTTTCGAGAAACATGTACGAGATTTCGTAATAATTATTTTTACTATCTTCTCATAAAAGTAAATTAACTAAATATAACCCACATTGCCATCCCTTATACCCATCAAGTGCGCTCAAAATTTATATTTACCAGTTATTTAGTTTAGAAGTGAATTTATGCATTCAAATAAATAAACATACACACATACCAAATTTTATAAGGACACTAGTAGAATAATTGTTCCAGGACGGTTATTAATAATAATCATATTAGTTTTAAATGCTAATGTTTGAAGGATATGGTACGGTTTTTGTCATATCCAACTATAGGGTCAATTTTACAAAAAAAACTGTGTGCCTTCATTACTTACCCTGTTGCCTATAATATATATATTTCCTAATCCATGATAACTTCAATAGTGGTCCTGGATATGACCTTAAACTATATCCGATGGTGAGGTCTCAGCTTGCGGGCTTTGGGGAGTGTGGAGCCACCCTTTAATTGCCATTGCTCCCAGGTCCACTTTGACCCGGAGTGGTAGTACCTGTTAGGGTCCCGACTATAAGTTAAATAGAAACCGACTTGAAAAAAAATATATATTCTATTAAAAAATTGTTCTTCAAAATCATTGAATTCGGCATTAAATAACCGGAAAAGGGTTGATATACCGTAAAACAAAAACAACCAAGCGAAAACTTCAATAGTTTAAAATTTGAGCATGCACATATTATTGACGCTAGTGCACCGACTCTTAAAAATGTATACCTCAAAATTTTATGTGAAAGATTTTTTTTTACAACGAAGTTACCACTTTTCAAGGCCTGAAATGCACTCGAGGATAGCGGTTAATGAATGTTATTTTGTAGTATAGTAGTCGGTAATGGAGTAAATTGGGTCAAATTTGATTAAGAGGACAACTCGACAAATTCTAATATTTTTGTATTTAACTTATTTAAAATTTTTTGTGAAGGATGTGAATTTGAGTGGGCGCATTCTCTAAATTCTAAAGTTTTCATTAACCATGGGTGGCATTTCTTACGGGGGTAGGGCTGTTATCATGAAGCATTTTTAGCGTCTCTGTAAGAGTTTCTATTGATATATTGGTTTACCTATTTGGTCTGAATTTGAAATAACAATTTTATCAGTGTGGCATGCTTATACAGGGTGACCCGCCCCCCTAAAAAAAAACAGGCCCCAACTAATGAGACTCCGTTTCTTAGTGTTTTGTCCGAATGACATGAAACTTTGGTCATAACTAGTTTATTATATTCAAAACATCACATCAAATCACTAGGATCTTTGGTCTTTTTTCTCCGTTCTACAGAATATGTTCTAGATAATCTCCATTTAGCTTTTGTTTTTTGGGGGTCACCCTGTATTTGACATCCCTGCATCTTTCCAAAGTGATTTTCTACGTTCGTCTATCGATTACACGCTGATCTAAATGTTATTGTTTATTGCTAAGCCTGCAGATTAAATAGGCACATCCTAATATATAGTCATTGGGAAAGATTTTGCAGATTTAAAATTCCATTTTGAAAATGAAAAGCTATTGTTGAAAATCTTTATTCATAACAATAACGACCGTTTGCTCTCTACGACTTGATTCCTTCTGTCGAAGAACTTATGCTGCTTGTAAAATTCATTTAAGTTTTAATGTTAAATATGAATCTAACTAATGTTCTATCTCCTCTCATGTATGTTAACCTAAGGTCATCTAAATAGTTTTGTAATCCTCGAGTGATAATCAGAAGGAGCTAGGCCAGATGAATATGCAAGAGGAGGCAAAATTTCCAAACCGAATTTGCAAAGATCTGTAGTCATTAGTGTTGCGTGAGGACGAGCATTATCAGAATGGAAGAGGACTCCATTTCTGTTGACTAAAGGTCGTTTTTAGGTAAAGATGGGTGCGAATATTGCAGAAAAATATGAACGATACTTTAATAATCTGAAAGCAAATTTGTAAATTCATCATGGTGATAATGTTTGAGCAATAACATTATGCATAAAATAAATTACAATGGTTTGAAATTCTACTTCTACAAGTTGGAAAAAACTTTTGGCACCGACCTAATATATATTGTTATCGGTTTATTTATGTTTATTTATGTGCGTTTTGTTAAAATGCGAACACACAAAAAGCACTTAGCGATAAATCAGAATTTAAAAAAAATTAATAGAAACGAGTTTTTTTTTGCAGGCATGCATGGTTATAAATGTTATATGCGGTTATATGCCTGTAAACATGTGAACACCTGTTATGCATCAATTTATGCATGTGCATCAAGAAATATCATAGCACGTGCAGGGATGCACAAATTTGCACTTAGCAATGTGTTTGAAATTAACAAATAAGATATTGTCCATAACTAAACTCATTTTCTTAATCATTCTAAAAGAGAAATAAAGTTAAACAAAGAAGACAGAGACTAAAAAAAATTATAATCAAAAAACAAAATCTTGTGATATTTTCTTAAAGGGAAGAATAATTTTTATTCAGGTATTCATTACTTTTTTTTTGCACAGAGTCTGAATGAGATTTCTTTTAAACTGTTCTGATGAGGATCAGGAAAAAAATGTGGATGCCTTTGGTGTAAAAAAAAAAGTTATAATCATAGCAATATTTAAGGACGGATTTAGATCTGGTCATTTGTTTTTATTTTTTTATTTTTAGCTCGCGGAGTTTCAATTTTTAATGCAAGATTTTTTTGCATTTTGCAAATAAATAAAACTTATAAAAGGCCAAGTTGTTATTTAAACGGATATTTTATAAATGTTATAAACGATAGGATTGTGATCAAAATTGATAAAAGATTCGATTATCCAGATTACTGTTCTCATTTTGTATGTTTCTCACATATCGATTCTATTTACCGTAACATTAAACCAATCCTAAACTGAGCTTTAGATTTAGTTTAGTTCTACCGGATGAAAAGAATTGTCTGGCAGAATAAGTAACAATCCCCTTGTTATTTGTATATTTTATTAAAAGACAGAACTTTATTAATCTTTCTTCGTTCGTAGTCTTGTTTATATCATCGATATAATTGTATGGTTGAAAAATGCCATTGCAAACTCTAGCATGACTGATTAATGAATATGCTACTTCAAGCTTAAGCATGACACAGCAATACAAACTATATTTTAAACTTAAGCATGATAGACCAAAAATATGCTGTTTCAGATTTAAAAGACATGTTTGAATGTCTTCTTTTTATTTCGATTTTTATTTAAATAAAATAAGAGTTCATAGAAATAATAAACTTAATTATTTTTGGTTAATTATTGATGGAATTTCAGAAAACTATATTAACGAAATTATACGTGCATAGGTGGGCTCCCTCTTCTGTGTTAGAAAAAATACTCACACCTGATAACATAACTGTACAAAGCCACCATTCGCCTATGCATGGAGTATTGTTGCCACATCTAGGCTTGTGCATCTATGCTAGCCTTACCCTCTTAGATAGGGTTCAAAAATGTTTGCAATCTAATAGGTTCTCTACTATCGATCAAGTTCCAGCCGTTGTCCAATCGGCAGAATGTTGCATACCTTACTGTAGTAGTAATTCTTCTGATGCACTTACATACAAAAGACAGAAAGTCTGTTGTGTTTTCTGTCAACACACAGGGACTAGAAGAGGAAGAAGAGGAAGAAGCGGTAGATGTGGTTGGTTTTATGAGAAAGAGGGTGAGACTAGCCACGAGAATTCCCGAGATTTGAGAGGAATAAAAGACCGAAGTCAGATGGATAGGCGACTGTGCTTTTGCTCAAGCAGTGAAAACGGTGAGAGGAAAGAAAAGTCCCTCTCTAAAGAAAGTTCCGGATCAAGGTGAGGAAAAAAGTGAGACTGAAGGACCCAACAGTTTTCACTTACCTGTTCCCTTTTTTTTTTTTACAAGTACTTTAATAGAATGTGCTTAATGAACTGATAGCCTTTGAGGCTTAACATCCTGCATGGTCCTCTGCATCCAAGTTGTAATACACCTTGTTTGAGGGTGAAACGATACTTATATCCATCGCAATATTATTGCACAATTGTACTTCTATTTGCTAAATTTAACTTAACTCCAAACTACAAGAACGATCGACTTAGAATACAACTTCTGATTATGAAAATAGTAAAATAAGTTTTTTCTTTTAACATTTACACAATTAGGAAATTAGTAAGGTTACGTTTGTCGAACACATAAGAGAGGGTATCAAACAATATACCTGATGATCGGAGACCTAATTTTCTAGCCAGTCGACTATCTTACAATAGAGACATCGAGAGAATATGATTGGATCATTTAGATTAAGTGTTTGAATGTCTCGGGAAAATTAACATTCCATCCTCATTTACGATCGCCAATATTGTTGCCTATTAACTTTCTCTTTATTGTTTTAATCTCGACATTTATTAATCAGTCAAGAGAACAACATTGTCTTTGGGTTGAAAGACAGGTTTATTGCTCTAATTATTAAGGACGATGAAAGGATTCACAAAATAAAGCTAATCTTTTAGATATTGCTGTTCTTGTCGTTGGATGTCAATCTATATAGCTATGCAATAAGTGTATACATAGGCACACTGTCTTTTTATATATACGTCCATCCATCTTTTATATATATTTTATATATACGTCCATCCATCTTTCAATAAGACTTATTTATCTAAGGCCTTCTGTTTAAGTCTTTCAATCTAAGGCCATCTTTCTAAATTAGATGTTTTGTTTAACTCTGACACTGTAGCTGATACTAATTAAGTCTACCTATCTAAAACACCATTTCCGCTTTTACTACCGATCTACAAAGATTTATCATAGTCTCACCAAGCCCATCTTCCCTCTAAGTAAGTTTGTTCATCTAAAACCGTATGTCTGAATAAGTCTATTTAACCAAGATTGTCCGTCTAAGGTCTTAGACCATCTCAGATAAAGTTGGACAAAGTAAATCTACCCGCCTTGATTCGACTGTTTATGTTTGTCCATCTAATCAAGACCGACTGTTTTAGCTCCATTTTAAATGTTCGTCTGCCAAAATAGCCTAAGACCGTTTGTTTAACTAAGACCATATTACTAAAGCCATTATTCTAACTGATCATCCGTTAACTTATATAGTCTTCCTATCTAAGACACACTGTAAGACAATCTGTATTTCTCTCCATCTAACTTATAACATTTTTCTAAGGATAAAAATATCAGTTTAATCAAAACCGCCTATCTGAATAAGTTCTCAGACAATTTTATTAAAATTGTTTGTATTAGTTCATCTGTCTAAATCTGTCCATTAACTAGGACCATACATCTATGCAATTCTTAATAAAATTGCCTGTTGTAAGTAGAACAGTCCAATCCCACCTGTCAAAGCCTTTCTATTAAGTTTGTCCATTAACCTACTTACCTGTAATTGTCCAATCTTACTAAATTAGACAGTGAGTTAAGACCGCTTAAGTTTATTCATCTCAAGAAATCTTACAACTTATGTAAATAAACAGTCTAAATAAATCTATGCCTTACTGTGATCGTGTAAGCGTTTAACAAACTAAGACGTCTGTCTAAATAAGACCTGTCTAACTATCGTATTTGCCTATCTGTTCATCCAACTAAGTCTGCATAAGTAAGATCGTTGTACTGTCTAAATCAGAGCATCTGTTTAAGACTAAGACGGTCTCTGACCATCTAAGCATCTCCATAGAACTAGGAATGTTTTTATGTCTGTCTATATTATACATGGTTATATAGAAAAATTTAGACTATAACATATATATCTGTTTCTCTGACCGTCTTACTCTTTATCTAAGATCATCTAAATCCATCAACTCAACAAGAAAATATGTCTATATAAGTCTATCTATCTAAGACTGCCTTTTTGTCTAATGTCATGATTAAGGTAATTTAATTTAAGCTTATCTATCAAAATCTATCCGACTTAGATCATGTTTAAGTGTCTGCATTAGTCTATATCTGTGCAAGTCTGCCTCTGTCTACGTAAGTCCCGTGGGTTATCCACCTGTTTATTGCCGCTATCCTCTGACACTAATTTAAGTTCAGTTCCTTATTTTTAAATGGTTGTCCATATATAAATATTGAAAAGTTATCAAATATTTGAATAGTTTCATAAATCAGCCAAGCTTAAACCCCTGTCCTATCACCAGTGTGTTGTATTGTTTAATGTATATACAATTTTCTAGCTTGCACTTTATAAATGCTTGCTTAAATCATATATACACCTAACAATTCTATTGTTATTCTCAAAATCAACACAGACGAATTTATCAACGTAATTTACAATTAATCTTTGTGCCCATCACCAAATAGTGAGAAAGTCTTTAGTTGTAGGAGGTTGATTGGTGTGTGGTACGACGACAGATGTCAAAGATATCAATCACACTTACCATTGTCTGCTCTCTTGTTTATTATATCTTATATAGACATCAATTGATATTCCTGGAAATGTAAATATTAAGATATTATATTCTTTTCTATTTTGCTTAATTAATAACTTCTGACCCGGAATGCAAGCAGTTCTTTGTTTTCGTTATAATTATAATTTCGGTCATTTAATGGGACACCAGAATGTAGATCATAATCCATCTATAATGTGTGTGTGTGTGTGTGCACCGCTGCTTTCAAATGCGCATTGCCTAGTCTCCATATCCAACAAGTGTTGCATCCCTGTGCCTATTTTACAATACAAGGTGAAACAATAAAATTGTTGCCCTAGAAAAGGCGGCATTATTCCTTTCCCGCTTGATAAAAACCGGTGTTCTTTTTGTGTAAACTATTTACTAGTTGGTCAGATGTGTACAAATCCCAAGAACGATAGAAGCCGTCTATCATGTCTGAAAGTGACACAATGTTCAAAACGTGAGGTTGGAGTTGCACCGCTGTACAACTTCTGCTCTTTTCCGATCCAAGTTATGACAACAGGGCCATTGCCCGCACCCTTAAAATGCAAATCCAGACTGTTCAAAGCTTTAGAGCACAGCTCAAAGTTTCCAGCTACGGTCTGGTTTCAAATGAAGGCCACATTATGTCACCTCACATCTTCTAAGTCAGCTTGAAAGTCGACACCAAAGTGTACCTGGTTGTGGTGATCTCCTGGTGCAATCAGGTGGAAGCTGGCAGACCCTGGGTGTGGCAGCAGGACTCGGTGCCGGCCCACAAGTCCAAAAAGACTTAGGCTTGGCTTCAGAAAGAGAGCTACAACTTTGTACCCTTCTCTCATTAGCCCCTTTCTTCCACTGACCACTGACCTGAACCCACTGGACTACTTTATTTAGTCATACGTTGTAAACATCAACATGATCTCTCACAACACCAAAGCCAGCCTGATCACCAACATCTGAAAAGTATTTGCAGAGCTCCCGTCAGTGCTTGTGAAAAAGGCATGCTCCCAGTCCCAGACCAGTATCGAGGCAGTGATTAAGGCGTTGAATAGATGTCAGCTATACTACATAATAAAGTTACTTTAATTGATTTTTTTTTCAATAAAAGTTTTAAAATCAAGTTGTAGTGTTGTTTTCTTTAGGGCGACAAATATATTGCTGCACCCTATACTTTAATGGAATATATACATGATACTGATGAACTCATAGCACGTGTACTCTCTTGATCTACATACTCCTGATTAAAGTGACAAGCAGCAAAATCACCCCTTTCACTCGTGATCCTTTTATTCCCTTGGACTGTTAGACTTTGGAATTTCCTCACTGTTTCCATGACTGTACTAACTTACAGAAGTTTAAATGTAACGTGAACAAACATCTTGCTGGTCAACTCCCAACAGTTCCTGGTCAGACACGATCTCAAATAGTATCCACTTATGTCGCAAGTCCCAATACGATTCATTTGGAGCAAGAGAGTTAAAAACGGTCATTATTATTAAAATATTTGATTTCATTCTTTCTTTTCATGAGAAATAAGAGAAATGAAAACTCTATTGCATCTGCCATCCCCAAATTTTTCCGGTAAAAATCATGGCTTTTATCATCATGTTCAATTAAACGCCCGTTTTACGTGCTGGAATGTGTTAGAAATTGACTTCCAAAGTAACCTATGTCTGGCTTAGTCTTTCTTCGTCTTTCTTCCAAATCAGTCCTTATCACTTCCTCAAATGTTTCATTGGTCTTCATCTACCAAATTAACCTGTTACCTCAGCTGTTTTACATCTACTAAGCCAAGAACTCTTGTCCATTCTTTCAACATGGCCAGACCAACAAAGTCTCCTTTTCACCACACATCTCCTGCACTAGCAGACTGCCCGGTATTTTCCGGTCCTAAAATATGCTTGAATATATTTTACTTTATGCAGATATCATATTTATTACTCTAGAGCCATTACTCTATTATATTGTACCCAATATATAATAATGATTTCAAAAGTTTTTAAGAAATATGGCATGGGTACTATCAGAAAGAATCGAAACCAAAACATTTAGGGCTCCGGTGTTATTTGTTATCATCTAAGCTAACAACAAATGGATATGAAAACTTTAAAAATAAAACAACTTTAATGTATAAATGTATATTTGTGCATTCGTAGAGGAACACTTTAAGTCAACTTGTGCCGGCAACATTCCAATTTTTTTAATTTTAACTACTTAGCAGCTATTTTTACCCACGAAAATCCAAATTGAATTTGTTTCATAGTTCCGAATCCCATAAAATCAAGTTTTAAATTTGTAGAACAAAAATTGACAGAATAGTTTGGTAGAGAATGTTCTCCACACACACACACACACACACACACACACACACACACACACACACACACACACACACACACAGTCACTTATAGTAATATAGATTAATTATCCTACTAGCAGGCCGCCCGGAGTTGCCCGGTTGTAAAATAAGTATAAATATTATGTTTTAATTAATACAGAATTCTTATTTATTATAAACAGAAATATCGTAGATATTAAATGTAACGTTAAATTCCATTAAAAATAAATGAAGTAAAAAAAAAAACAATAAAAAACCGGAAAGAAACAGCCATGGGCATGCGAATATTATGTTTTTCTAAACAGTGTACTTTTTGTAAATAAAAAATTACTCGAGCTAAGATCATAACCAAAACAAAGACAGTGACTCAAGTACGATAACCATTATGCCAGCTTGACACTATCTTTAAGAAGTGTTTTCCAACCTACTTATTCTTAAAGTAAGTAATCTGCCATGTGAACGATTCATGCATGGGCATTTGTAAAACAGTTGAAAACAAATAAAAATCTGATGACCCCCACGTACCATGTTAACCTCTTAGTAGCCTTTTTTCTGGATGAAAAAGAAATAACAAGTTTTCCACATATCTGATTACCCTATATACCAAATTTCAAGTCTGTGGATCAAAGATTCGTTGAGAAGTGTCCTCACACACACACACACACACATTTTCACGCATATACTAGCAAGCTGCCCGACGTTGCCCAGTCGTAAAATACGCATGAATATTATATTTTAATTAATGAAGAATTTTTTTTTATTATGAACAGAAATACCGTAAGTATTAAACGTAACGTTTACTTCCTTTAAAAATAAATAAATAAATAAATAAATAATAAGTGAACAACAAATACGAAAGAAACGGAGACATGATTACCCTATATATCAAATTTAAAGTTTGTAGATCAAAAATTCGTCAAGCATATAGGTTGAGAAGTATCCTCACACACACATTCTCATATATATATATATATATATATATATATATATATATATATATATAAGGTTATAGTAATATAGATTTATTAAAAACAAAAAAACGTTTTATTCTTTAAGAAAGAATTAATCTGTATAAGTGATTAAGTTACAAACAAGATTTTCAGGTTTTCTTAGATAATTTTTTTTCCTATGAAATTCGGTCCAGACAAATCAAGAAGCTGCTTGATGTAAGGAGCTAAAATGATCGAAAGATAAGTATTGCGAAGACAATTGGCCTTAGTCTTCAAAAGTATATGTTTATATAAATAGGAGGGAAACAGGGAAGCATTAAAAGAGTTCCAGAAGAAAGAAAGCTATTTGAAACATAATCCTTACAGACCAAAGAATATGCTCGTGCTAAGAATTTGACTCAGAGTGTAACGAACATATGTAGGGAATTGATAGCAAGAAACGACATTTATTTTTGATGGTGTAGATATGAAAGGTGAGAGTAATTTCTTTTTTTTTCTTGTTTTTTTTTTTTTTGATAATTATGAAAGCGATACAAGCAAATGATGAAACGTGATTTTCTTGATTTAAAAAACACCTTTGCCTTATTTTCTTCCGAAGGTTAATATGTCCGACATGAACCATTTTGATTAGTTCGCAACTACTCAGCCTCGATTTGCTTATACTGTCAAAGTCCCTCCTCTCCTGCCAAAACGCAACATCTTTCTGTGTACCAGTTTCTGGAGAGTTTTATTTTCGCAGGTGAAAATTTGCTTAGCTCTCGATAATACCATCTGTCAAAGCCTGGACTGGACCCAAGCCAGATGACCCGCCCCAATACAGATTGACACGATCCGTGAGATATCCGCGGATTACACGGCCATGGCACATCAACATACAAATTTATCAATCAAAATTTCACGATTTGAGAAGGGATCCGCGTGGCATGTGATGGAGGTGATTTTGGCAGATTCAAATATTACTTCCTTTTCTCTATCACAGAAGCTGACACTGACGCTCGTCCCAACCCAACTGTCAAGTCTCTTTAAGTCCTGTTCCTCTCACTTCTAGACCAACCCCAACCTTCGTTCCGCTACCGAGCCTATCCTTCATCCCGTAGAAAACGCCCAACTCTCCATCCAATAAAATAGTAATTTTCATTTCCATATTCAAATGAGTAATCATTCTATTATTATAATTCATCTCTCTCTAGTCGTTCCTCTCTATTCCCACTTACTTCTTAGTCTTGAGATTGAACAAGATGTGAACCATTCTTTTATAGAAGCCAATTCCTTTTAATGTGATGTGGGTTTATTTTAGTTTATTTATTACTAGCGGCGTTTCCCGGCGTTTCCCGGGTGTTTGGAGATGTGTGTGGGGGAGGGAGGGGTAAATCAAAACAAAATGGAAAATAAAGAATAAGCTAACGTATTAACCCTGTTTAAATATCAGAAGAAAAAAAAAACAGCGAACGTGATACAAAATAAAGAATAAGCGAACGATGTTAAAACTTCCAAAAAAAATTAAAAAATTGGAAAAACAAAAACAAAAAACAGCTCTTACATGAAAAGGCGTGTCCCCTTTTTCATGTAAGTAAAAATAAAGAGAATTAGTAAATGAAAATAAATGAGAGAAAACGGGAATCGAACCCTGGAGATAAGTTTTAAAGAACAATAGGTTATAAATGGAATGTTCAGTAAATTGTTGATTCTGTTAAAATATTTAATCAATACAAATTGGGCTGGAAACTATTCATTGTTAGAAAGAATGTGGATAATAAAATATGGGTTATATGAATTAGATAAGTAGGTTGAATTCCTTTGTGAAAACAACAAAGTAAAAATGGGAAATCAGAATGTTTCGACACGTGCAGGTCGCGCATGTTGATGGCACGTGAATTGTGGTCACGTTGGCCCGACATGCATGGATTTCTCAATATAGGAAGGAGAGTTAGTTAGTTAGAGAGAGAAGAAATCAGAAGAGAGTCAGACGAGAGTCCGACCAGTTCGAACCTTGCCACCGTCTGGAAGCGAGAGGGTTAGAAAAAGAAAATGTAAAAGAAACTTTGAATTCCTGGATGCAAGCCATTGACCGGTCAAGTGGAAGGAATAAATGCTCATCATGTTTTTTTATAACTGCCGTCTCCTGTGTCCATCATTACATTAAAAAAGTATTGTCTATTTATGTGTAAAAACCATTTGAAATTCATCATCTAGAAAATATGTGTTAGAAAGTATATGTGTCTATTTATGTTATATAAACACTCCCGTTCAAACAGAACTGTCAAAAGCATAAATGTCAACCTCTCAATATCAGTCTATCTATCTAGATATCAAATCTTCTCCAAAATGTATTTATATTTCCCTCTCTTTATATAGACTTGTTAATGTCCACATCTCTAACAATGTTAATATCTCTCATCTCTTCTTACAACATGAACATATCTTACTCAACACTAATCTCTCGTAAGACTCTCACAAACAACAATACAAATACATACGTCATCTTTTAATAATAAGACAGTACATAACACAGCGAACGTGATGAAAAAAATAACAAACGAAAAATAGGGCATAAAAAACTTTTAAAAAATATATCTGATATCTAGGATCGAACGTGCAATTTTAAGATAACAACACTGCTACTATACCGCCTCGTCTATGACTGCGTGAGCGAAATTAGAGTGTTTATACTTAAACTAATTAAAGAAAGAATTTTTTTGCGCATGCGTGATTGTTCGCTACCCTTCTCTGCAGGAAAGTGTCCAGTTGAGGGTGAAGGAATTAATGTTTTTAGCCAATTTTTTTTTTAATATTTGTCGTCTGAAGGGCCGAGCTTCAAAATGATACCGATCTCGTGAAAATTCGTTGCATCTGTCGAAGGTTTTTGAGAGACATACCTACATTTAAACAGATTTTTGCCCTTTATATTATAGACTAGCAGGCGGCGTGGCGTTGTCCTGTTGTAAAATATGTTTGAATAAGATATTTTAATTCATACAGATTTCGTATTTATTATTTTACTGTCAATTCTCTATTGATTATTATATTGCATCCAATATATATATATATATATATATATATATATATATATATATATATAACTTTAGTGCTATCACTTAGAATCGAAACCAAAACATTTAACGCTCAAGTCTTAGTTGTTAGCGTTCGAGCTATCATCACATGGATAAGAAATAGTTCAAAATGAACCGACTTTAGCATATAAACGTATATTTTTGCACGCGTACAAGAGAATTTCAAGTCGACTTACACCTGCCGTTCTAATTTTATTCAATTTTGACCCCTCAGCAGCTGTTTTTACTGACTTGTATATATCTAGAAAAGTGAGCATATTTGTGTGTGTAAGGACACTTCTCAACCTATATACTGAACGAAGTCTGTAGTTAAAAATAAGTGTGAAATATTTAAAAAAAAAATGAAATTTGCCAGGTGAAGGTCGAACGCCGGCATTACGAACGCATAATGTAGTAGCTATTGGTTCATGTTTTAATTTTTAACCTTGCACTAAACATATCTTCATAGCCCAGTCATTAACGGCAGCGGCAAAAATAAATCGTGTGCTGAACGGTTTGCTTTCGATTCTCGGTGGTGGCGACCGAGTCTTTTTTATTTTAACTTTTAAAATCATTACTATATATTGCGTCCAATATAATCTATAATATAAATATGACCTGTCTGTTTTAATGTATGTAGGTATGCATGCATGCATGTATGTATGTATGTCTAAACCTTTCGACAAAGGCGACGGAATTTTATGAGATCATTATCATTTTGAAGTTTGACCCTTTGGACGACAAATACCGAAAAATTGGCTAAAAACATTAATTATTTCACCCACAACCAATTTCTACAGGGAGGGGTCACTTTTTTTCGCCGATATTTTCGAAAGCCATCCTCTCATTTCAATTGAGTAGCCTTAATTTAAACCAACATCACTTCCGGTTTGGTAATAGGCGCAACAGTTAAAGACGTCAGTTTTTTTTTACCGTTCTTTTCCTCCTTCGCGGTATGGGTTCGAGCCTGTCTGCCTACTACTACTACTTTTTTTTTATTATTCAACACACCTCCAAACACCCGGGAAACGCCGAGCACCCAGGCTAGTATATATATATATATATATATATATATATATATATATATATATATATATATAACAATAGTCTACAGAAATTGCAGTCATTTGACTCACCTCGTAACCCGCTTTGATTTTTTATCTTGGAATACATGCAGTTTGAAAAAAAAAAGGAAACACAAATAAACACACAAACAGTGTGTTTCATAAATAAGATTTAACAAGTAGAACTGGCGAGCCGTCCTCTCAAGTAATCAAGTTTGGTCCAGTTCACCGATCAGCCTCAATACTTTTATAGTACTTTGAACCCCTGGATGGACCGAAACCATAATCTCATTAAACTTTATTCTTGAATGGCTTTTTGCTTTTATCCTTATTAGGTAGTGAAATAGTAGCATAAGAAAAAAGTCAATAACATTTCTGAGCGTGTATATGGAGTTGTAAAATGGAGTCAAACAGGACTTCCATTTTGAGTTTCTTTTCAGGAACTGATCGGCTATGCAACATATAGGGCTGCTTCCCAGCCAACCATACCATTAATGGAATGTGCACTTGTGTCCCCTCGAAGTAACGTCTGATTAATCCAACAAATAGCAAAATCCCACGTTTTCAATATAGAGATCTCTAGATGTTGGAAAGTCTTCTATTCTAAAAGTTTCTTCTCTCGAACTGCTAGACTTTATAATTCCTTCCCCGTTTCCTGCTTTCCTTGGTGTACTAATCTATTGAATAGTAAATATAATGCAAACAGATATCTCGCTCTTGCTTCTAAACTTCCTACTTATGTTGTATAGCCGTGTGTTCATATTGGAGAGAGACGGGGACATGTAATACAAGATATACGATGATGAGATTCATACAGTTCTGGGGTGTTTCTTCTTTTAGCATCTATAGCGAAGAGAGGGTGATCAGTTCTTTTAACACATGCGAGCGGGCAGTCATTACTTATGATGGAAAGGGGAACACATTACTTAGGATGGGTTATACAAAGTTCATATAAGATGATTATATATTATCTTTAATTTGCGGAATGACGACACAAAAACGGCAGTTACAAAAATATTATGATGTTCTTTTATTCCATTTGACCGCTCGAAATGATGACATCCAGGAATTCCAAGTCGTTTCTACATGTTTAATGTTCTAACCCTTCGCTTCTAAAGGGGGCCCTCCTTATGTCAGCTCTGTCCGGCTGACTGTGCTGACTTCGATCCGGACTCGACTGACCCTGATCTTTGTCTCTGTCTAACTGATCTTCTTATCTAGCTTCTATATCGAGAACTCATTTCTGCCATGACGTCATACGTGTGTCTGTAAACATGATCGACCCACGTGGCCTAAACATACGTGGTTCGGCACATGTTTCCAACCCATTTCTTAAGACAAAGAATTCTCACTAACCTATTTTTCGACCTTACTTATTTTTCAATATGTTTTTAAATTGCTATTGTTCATTCTTCTCTAGCTGACCTTATTTTAATTCAGTTTTCATAAAAAGAATTGAACAATCAAAATTCCTTTTACAACAAACACATCTAACCTATTTTATGTGAAACTGAACAATGCGAAATTCCATTTCTGAACCTTGTTTATAAAGTTCAAATCTCGGTCTATCCTAATATCATTTTCACTTATCTAATGTTTTTCTTACAAGAAAAGGGGAACACTTAGTCCTCCTGTAGATATGACCTGAAATGATAGCCCCTTACATCCAAGTGACAATATTCTTCTTTGAGGTGAATTAGGTAACTGCCATTTGGATGTAAGTAATTACTATTTAAGATCATGACTAGGAGTTGAGCAGCGAGATTACATTGCATTTAAACTTCTACACGTTAGTATTTTTCATTTTTTTTTACACAGTGATCACCACTTATCAAGGCCCGGAAGCCACTCAGGGATAAGGGTTATTGAATATAGTATAGTCATGGAAGCAGGATACCAGAAGAGAATTCCAAAGTCTAGCAATCTGAGAGGATAAATTTTAGAGTAGAAAGCTCTCCAGTATCTAGGGACCTCAACAATGAAGAGATTGAATTTTATTGCTTGTCGAGTTAATCAGGATTGTGAATATTGAAAGGGTGCACTTGCTAGGAGTTCATCAGAACCGATTCCATAAAAGTACTTGTAAAACGGGGAGAGGAATGAAACATCACAGAAATGGGACAGAGGTTGGGACTTGGCCGACAGTGCAGGACCTATTAGGTTTGAGTCATTTGGGGGGGGGGGGGGCTCTAAGAGTGGGTGAGGAAGGAGTAGATGCATCATCCCAAATGTTGCAACAACACTCCATTCAGGGATCACTGGTGGCTTTGTAGAGATATAGGATACTCACTGGTGTGAGTAATTTTCTAGCACGATAGAGAGAGCCCACTTTCTTTGCAGTAGCCTTGGAAATGCTCTCAATTTATTTGTTCCAATTTATTTTGCCTGTGAATGTTAAGCTAAGGAGTTTGAACGTCTCAATCTTTTTTAGTTTCCTCTCGGGAAAATAGGAAACGTTCATAGGCTTTGATACTCCTGGGAATCAGACAAAACTTGGAGGCAGAATATTAACCATTATAGAAAGTGAGCAGAGGTAACCTACCTGTGCAATTGACAAGGTTGTGTCCATCGGTTATAAAATTTGGTAATAGAGGCCGCGACAAAGCAGAGTGTTAGACATAAAAGGTACATGTGAAAATCAATATCACACATGCACACACAGAGTAAAGGAGAAGAGTTATACAGACAAAAGTGCTGTTTTTTTTGTTTTTTTATAAAATTATTAGTCAAATACAGGAAAAAATATAACTAGAAGAATTACTGTCGCAGGACACGTAAAATTAATTCGTTGGACAACACAGAAGTGTACTATTTGTCTGTCTCTTTAATATTATAGGATAAGCTGACATAGCTATTTTAGAAATAATGAGCTTGTTGAGATACTATACAAATATAGAGTTACATCTAATGCGTTATTTATATAGTATATACGTAGTGATTTATGGCCCCAGAATCATGACGTGTACTTCTATAACATACTTTTGCTAATACATTTTTTATTACTTATACCACTATGTTTGTCTAGATTGTTGCCAGTCTGCAATGCTATAACATTTACGAAGACTAAAATTTATATATATAATGGTGCTAAACCTTAAATCTAGAATCCTTATTTCAATCAGTTGTGTTCTCGAAAATGTTTAAAATTAAGCTTAAGGGGTTTTAACAAATTGAAATTCAGGAAATCTTTCTTGCTTAACTGGATCACATAATACAAATTTGATATCGGAGTTTTCAAAATGGAATGCTGGCTCATATCGTGCCCCCTTAAAACTCTTTGAAATACTCCAAAGAAACTGAAATGTCGAGAATATTAATTGATGTTTAATACTTATTAAAATTCCACAAAAATCGGAAGTGTAAACTAAATATAGCCCGCATTATCTCTCCTTACATCTGGCAGTTGGGTTCCAAAATTTATAATGATCAGTTTATTAGTTTAGAAATCCACACTCTTTATCTGTGCCTAAACCTAAACGTAGATTCCATGAACAAAGTTTCTTTCTTAGAACGCCACGCATGTAGAACTATCTTCCGTTTGCCAACTTTCCATCTGATTACAATATGGCCGTCTTCAAGTCCAATGCAAACAAGTTCTTGATGAGCCGTTCCACTTAATGTAACAAATTTCCCGAATCTCCACTACGAACGATTACTATGATTCTGATACTGTACATTCTTATCGTCGAGTGGCCTCTGTGCCTTGATAAATGGTGACTCGTATGTAATATATATATATATATATATATATATATATATATATATATATATATATATATATATATAAAATCCTATGTAAGTAGAGATGAATAAATAATGAAATTAACAACATCGGGTGATTCATGGATTTGAAGTATTGAAAACTTAAGTTGGAAAGAAAGCCGGTGTTCTAACCTCACCATAATGTGATGAGGATTGGTTTGGTTGTTTTACGTCATATCAACACTTTTTGGATTATTTAATGAGAAAAAAAAGTTTATGCTTCAATATCTATTTTTTAATATTCATTCATGGGGTTTGATTTGGTTATTTTGTAGAGAAAATTGTTTTTGTAGAACATGATTAAGTGTTGCAAAGAGAAAGAAAAAAAACAATAACATCAATGTTTGGTGCATTTTAAGTCGGGACAACCTCATCTGGAAGCACCAAATGTGACGAGGAATACATCTATATAATTAGTAGCAGGCTGTCCGGCATTGCCCGGTCGTAAAATATGTATTAGCATTATATTTTAATTAATGCAGATTTCTTATTTATTGTAACCAAAAAAATTCCCTAGATATTAAACGTAACGTTAGATTCTTTAAAAAAAAAGTAAGAAAACGCAAGGAAACAGACATGTGCATGCAAGTATTATGTTTTTTCTAAACAATTCATTTCTGGTAAGAAAAAAAAATGAAATACTAGAGTCGAGATCGAAACTAAAACCTAAAGACAGCAAGTCAAGTACGATAACCATTAGACCAGCTTGTGCAGTTGTGAAACAATTTACAAACAGATAAAATACGGATGACCTCACCCCGAAATACCAATTTTGACTCCTTAACACCCCTTTTTCCCCGATGAAAACAGATTAAAAAATTTTCACATGTCTGAATACACTATATACTAAATTTCAAGTCTGTAGATCAAAAATTTGTTGAGTATATATGTTAAGAAGTATCCTCACGCACACATTCTTAGTTTTATAGATACATTGATAAAACCGTGGACCGTCCGAGCTTGCTTGAATCTTGTCTCCAATGATCGAGCGATTCCATCTTAAATGGATCTCAGGTGAATTTTGCATATACACACGCACGTGTGTGTGGAGGGGGGCGTGGCTCAGAGGAAATGAGGATAGACTGTTTCATGTTCTAGTTTCGATTCTAGCTGATAGAACCCAAGTCATATATATATATATGACTTTAGTTTTGATCTCACTTCTATATATTTGATTGAATATAATAATCGATATAAAATTGTCCCTATAATAAGAAATACGTAATCTCCATGAATTGAAATATCATATTTAAGCGTATCTTCCGACCGAACAACGCCAGGAACCCTGCTAGTATCCTAGAATTATCTTTCTTTTTATTTTATTTTATTTTTTTGTTAGGTTGGAGATCTCCACCTACATCTGAAGTGGAACAGGCTACGAGATAATTTCAATTATCAAGAGAGAATAGGATCCTAGTGTGAATAGGCGACTGTCACTTCGCATAAAGATTACGATTTTGAGACGTGCTGCCATCTATTATCTTTTAGCCGTGTCCAAAAAATTCGTATTAGACAAACTCTAAATTAGACGAATATGGGTGGAGCACTTTAGTGGAGGAGGCAAGATTCTTTTGTAAAAAAAGAATAGAATCCCCTGAGTTATCAATATTGTAAAATGTAAACAAATCAAAATTCAATTAAAATTGATATTTATTTTACTAACAGTAGCAAACTTGTTAGTTCAGAGGGTAGAGTGTCGGACTGTCATGATTTGGTAATTAAAATAGATCCAAAGTTTTAATCTCGAGGTGATACCCTTACTCTGCCTAGTCACCTCGGGCGTTGCCCAGGATGCAGTTAAATGATTTTAGTTTTTTTTATGTTTGTTAAGACTACATAATTTAAGTTCATTATTATAGTACAAATAACATGGTATAATAATTGAAAATGAAAATTGGCTAGTTTGAATCAAATTTTGATACGCCATCTTAAATGCTACTTAGGTATAACTTAAAATCTCACAAGATAGTTTTATGTTAAATATATAAATAGGGAAATAATGACAGCAATTGAGAGATTTCCCGAAAATTATATATTTCCGTTATCTTCTTGTGCTTTTCTTTTAGGAATCCTTTACTTCTTGCGTTGATCCAAATTTGTTGTTTGATTCCGACACAGAGTTGGGTTGTCAGTATAGATACTGTGTAGACACGATGGCGTAGAAAGAAAATGAATGTGTCCAATAAATCTTGTAAATGATGTTTCTGTCAGATGTCATGCGGACTGAAGAAAAACAATATTCTAACTTGTCATGAAGCTCGCTGAAAATTTCGAAATTACTCGATGGCTTGCCAAGCATCAATTAATAATCAATTCTTAGAGGTGTGAAATCTAATTTGCCATGTGCATTGAACCGTTATTCAGTCAATTGATAGAAAGGTTTAAAAAGATGGATTTCGTTATTTAGTACGAAAAAAAAAAAAAAAAAAACTGAGTGAAACAAACTTTCCTTACGAGCAATTATCATACTAATTTATATGTGCAGTAAGGATTTCTTTAGGTTCAGTTTTTACGTAAAACTCAACAGCCATTTTCCTTCTATTTGCGCGTTACACTCTGTCAATGCTACAACAGAAAACTCTCCCCTCAAAATAACGAATTTCGTTTAAAATAAACTAGCCTGGGTACCCGGCGTTGCCCCGGGTGTTTGGAGGTGTGTGTTGAGCAAAAGTAAAGTGCTAGTAGGCAGGCAGGCAGACTCGAACCTGTACCGCGAATGAGGAAAAGAACCTGAAGAAGAAAAAAAAAAGAAAACAAAAACGTGACGTCTTTGCCGTTGCGTCCATCACCAAATGGGAAGTGGCGAAAGTTTAAATTAAGGCTAGTCAATCGAAAAGAGGGGATGACTTTCGAAAATATCGGTGAAAAAGCACCACATCCTTGTAGAAAAGTGCCCAGTTGAAGGTGAAGGAAATAATTTTTTTAACCAATTTTTCGATATTTGCCATCCAAAGGGTCGAGCTTCAAGACGATATGGATCTCGTGAAAATCTGTCGCCTCTGTTGAAAGTTTTAGGCAGACATACATACATACATACATACATATTACATACATTTAAGCAGTAGGGTAAGATTTATATTATAGACTAGCGGGGGGTACCCGGCGTTGCCCGGGTATTTGTAGGTGTGTGTATTTAGGGGGTGATAAATCAGAACAAAAAGGAAACTTAACAATAGCGATTAAAAAAAAATAAGATGGGAAGTTGGTGGTATGTGGGCTCGAACCCGGAGCCTTGAGGCCTATAGACTGAGCCTGAACACCTGTGCTATGGCGACAATGTTAATGTAAGAGCGAGTCAAGTCAAGGAAGTTTGATTGACAGGCGGACGCTTAATGAGGTAATCGCGGGAGCGTTACGATGACGGGGCAGTTTTTGGCGTTTGTTTACTTTGTTTCACTGCAGGACCATTTTTTCATTTACTGCGGGGCAGTTTGAGCGTCCCCAAGATAATGGGAGAGGGGAAACCAGCTTTCCATTGAAAGGGGATTGTCCAAATTGAATAGCAATTGTCTGATATAAGGAAAAACTGCATTGATCAAAGCTAATTGCTTTTGGACGATCGCGCTGGGAACGATGCAACAACCTTCATATTAGTTTTGCTTTTATTATACGAAAAAGGCGAATCTACACGCGCCGATCGAAAAATGTTGAATATTTAGCTTTTAAAAGTCGGGCAAATAAACTACATATGCGACCCCCGTTCGTAACTCTTAGATATGATTTCGACGTGATATAAAAAGTTTTTAAAATGAGCGACGGCCTCGAGAAACCGCCGAAAAAAAATCCTTTTGCGGACATACACAAAAAGCATACATTACATACATTTTCGCTTACATATATATCGAATGGTACGACCTTGAAATATATATATATAGTGTCATAATAAATATTGTGTATATATATATATATCTATATATATATAGATATATATCTATATATATATATATATATATATCTATATATATATATCTATATATCTATATATCTATCTATATCTATATATCTATATATATATATATATATCTATATATCTATATATCTATCTATATATCTATATATCTATATATATATCTATATATATATCTATCTATATATCTATATATATATCTATCTATATATATATCTATATATCTATATATCTATATATATATATATATATATATATATATATAGATAATAAAGCTTTATTCTTTTGGAGGTTACAATCATGCTCATTTTCTTTTGAGACCAAAGCAAAATACAAGTCCAACCGTACATATATTGGCTGTTTTTTTAGAGTCACTGAAAACTTAAACTGACAGCCATACCCCAGAAAACCCATCTGACCTCACCTGTCTATCTGCTGAAAATATATAGATATTCCTGGGACCATACCAGAAGGACCGTTTGAGATAATGACCAGCCAAAATCTACTTGAAAAAGAGCAGAAATGGCCCCAACTTGCCTCATCCCTGATATGATTGTCTGTTGCATAGTTTGAAAATTTAAAAAAATTGAAATCATAGGTTAATTGTGAGGATCGAACTCAACCTAGGAGAAACAAAATTACTGGTTATTGCACAGATTCACTTTAATAAAGAAAAAAATTACCGACAAATTATCTGTATATTCATTGGTTAGAAAGTATTAACTGAGCTTGTTTAATATTTGAAATTTATTGAGTTAAAGAATCGTAGGCAGGAAAAGAAGTGAAAGAGAACGACCATGATTTGTGCACCATTTTAGTTTTCACCAATGCAAGAAGTAGATAAATTTTTATATCAATCTGGGGAAATTGAGCTTTAATGCTTTCATTGAAGTCAAGAGTGTAAATCGTAAGTTGACAAAGTTCACACCTTTTTCAGTGGTGTTAGGTTTCTGAATTTTTGTGATAAGGATTGATAATTCCTATCATTTAGATTCTTCGCAATACTGTTCACTTGAGTTTTATTCTCACAACGTTTCAGTAGATGTAACCTCCAAACTTCTTCAGGTATCTCTTGTCAAACTCTGGGCTCTTTCTGTCAAACTCTGGAATTTGCACTGACAGAACGAGAGCATGCTACTGTCATGGATTAAATAAATTAAATAAAAGTATAAATTCCGTGCAGATTTCTGAGTTTGTACGAAAAGATTCTCGAGTTAGACAAAGGTAGAGCTGAAGAAGCTCGGAGATTACATCGGCTGTAACATTGTGAAAATAACACTCAAGATAAAAACAGTAGTCGGAAGAATCAAAATGATGTGACTTTTAGTGGGTTAGCACCACTTTATCTTCGTTGTTACTTTTACCTTTCCAGCTATAGAAACAAGATAAATACCATTCTCAGATGAGGAACTTTTTCACTTGGTGCCATAACCAACAGAGTCGAGACCATTTTTAAAATTATCTTTTCTTTGTTGACTAGTGTATGTTGCTTGTCCTATGCAGTACTAGCATCTCTACTTTCCAAGTCTTTTCTTTCATTCTTTGAGAAGTTAGTTTATTGGTAATCGTCTGAGGTGCCCCTATCAAGAAATACCGACAGATGTGCCCAGGCAGGTTTCGTGGGCTAGAGTGCTACTCCTCTGGGGCGCTGGCTTTTTAATCCCACTTTCCAACCTTTGTGTCATATCTTGCTACCTTTGGAGGGAAATAGATACCCACCTCAGTCAGACTTGAGAAGAGACTAATAGAGAGTTTAGTGAAAGAGAGGCATATAATTTCACAGAAGAATTTCATTTAGTATTCATTCAACTATCAAGCCATTTATGACAAATCATCAAGAAGAAAGAAAACACCAGTTATGCTTGATTTCTGCATGTGTGGTTAGCGATATTATGCAATCTTTTCTTCACTAAACATTACATCGTACATGAATCCATTCAGGGGGTATCCATTGTCTTCCAAGAGTGTCATAAACATCAAGTATAACAGTCTGTTTACTTATCTCTCACAAGAGCAGAGTTAAACACAAAGTCTGTTTTTAATGTGAGAAAAATCCAGCTTCCAAAATTGGCACCCCAGATAGAGACAAAAATAAAAAATTGTCTCAATCTAAAAAATAAATGAAAATCAAAAACTAAAATGACTTCACTGCATTTGTTAATGCGTGTGTGAAATACCTAAAATTAATGTTTTTCACAAGCACAAATTAGTTTTATTCAAAAAGTAAAAGCATAAAATTTTAATATTTCGAGCGGCCCTTTCCTCTTTATCAAGAAAGTTATTATATCATAATGGGTACGGTTAAGCAATTCTTTTCATCTATCACACTTCTATTTGACATAAAAAGTACTGTTACTTTTTCAATATGATGCCATTTTTTGATAATTATATTCGGGGGGGGGGTAATTTCAGTCTCCATTAAGGAAATACGTATTTACATTGTACATTAAACAAGCCCAGCATCGGACGCACGCACACACACAGCCCAAAAGTATTTTTCATTCATTGGAGAGTATATGGAGTTGTGTGTTGAACAACAAAAAAAAAAAAACTAATGAAAATCCAAAATATTTCATTCATTGATTAAAGTAAAAGATTTTTTCATTCGTTGATTAAAGCAAAAAAAAAAAGTTAAAGTTCAGTTCTAGAACAGATACTACACTTTGAAATATATGCAGAAATATCAAAAAATGAACATTTACAACAAAGAGGCGCACCATTAAAAAACATGGGCCTTGTTGGTCATCCTTTGTCACCAATGACTAAAAATGTCTGACCTACTTTTAACTAGAATCATTTACGTCACCATAATACCACATTTACTTCTGGTAATGTTCCACAAATAAACAAATTTCTATCCTACTCTTAATTAGAATTATTTCAGTCACCACAATACCATATTTACACTAAAGCGCAGTCATGCTTAAGATATCCAAAAATTGATTTGAAAGTTTTAATTTTCCATAAATATACATATTTACACTAAAATTTCATTGGAAGAAAATGGGCAGAAAAGATTAAGTGCAATACTAAAACAGATACTACACTTTAAGATATTTATTTGAACCAAAGACTTTTTAAAATTTCATTTAAATATTTAAACGAATCAGGCACAAGGTCATTCAAAACTGAAAATTATTTATCCTATTTTTAACTAGAATCATAAATCAACATAATGCCACATTTACTCCAGAGACTATCCAACTTTAAATTTCTTAAATAGTTAAAAAAAAAAATGATTTAGTGAAAACAAATGTGTTTATATACAACAATTTCGCTAGAGAGTAGGTTGGATAAAAAAAAAAAGAATTAAAAAAAATTGTTTATTAAGACCTTCGCAACCCTTTCTAAATAGCTAACTGTTTTCTGGTTTGTTTTGAACCGAAAAGAAGCATGTCAGTTTCTTAATAAGGAGTGAGATCTAAATGGGAGAGAAAAGAAGACGGGGAGAGGGAGTTTTGAAGAGTGGATGATGTCCTATAATGAAGAAAATGAAAAAAAAAAAGGCATCACGTGGTTGGAGAAAAGAAAAAAAGTCAGTGCCGAAGAAGATGGACATGAAGACAAAAATGGGCTGGTTGTGGCCAGCGTGCAGTCGGAAGAAAGAGACGCCTCCTAGTGAGATGGACATGTGGCAGCGAGAGACTCTTTCAAGCATAAATCTTTATCCTCGAGTGGCCTCTGGGTATTGATAAGCGGGGACTCCAATGTAGAAAAAAAAAACAAAAAAAAACGACTTGAGTTAAAAAGAAGGAAAGGCAAAATTGGATTTATTAATTTTTCTTTATCTTTTTTTGTAACCGTACCCACGTTATACAAACTCGCTACTTGTATCCCCCCCCCCCCAAATGCGAAATGAAAAGGCCAAAGAATCGTATAAACGTTTGACGTTTTTAACTATTAGTGCTCGTATGATGTGCATTTGGGTTAGATTTTGTGTTGTGCTAACAATTGAAAGATTTCGTAAAATACGCATCTTTTTTGTTCTCTCAACATGAAAAAACGAGGCTGCATCAAACGTTAACTTTATTGTCTGCTGTTGGACAAATTAATTACATAGACTGCGAAATCATTACAAATCAGATTGAGTTGCCGTTAAGTTGGCATAAAAATGTCGCTAATTAAACAGTGACAGAGAACATATGCATCATACACCCCCCCCACCGTTCAGCGATTACAAATGAGAAGGTAGAAAAATCAGAAAAGAGGAAAGAAAAAAAACAACATAGATTTATGACTTTATGTGCATTAAAAGATGATTTGGGGCAAAACAAAACAAAAACAAAAACATGAAGAATACAAAAAGTGAGTGAGCAAAAATACAAAAATGCAATGAAATAATGACAAAATAAGAGATTTTTATGGAAATCGCTTCAGACAATATGTGAAGCCAATTGAAGTAAAAAAAAGCTAACAAGAACGAAAGAGGATTACTGCAAAGACAGAAAAAAGGAAGATAAAGATTATAGGGAGGAGAAGGAAAACAGTCAGCAGGAAAAGATTTCCACAAACCGGCAGTTCTTGGAAAGAAGCTATTGAAATAGCTGTATTACAATGAGGTATCCAATGAAGACCAAAAGACCAATGCGTCAAAAAAGCTGGAACAAAGGAAGCAACGTGTCCTGTTCACTTATTTTAAGTAGTATTTTATAATCTCTAACTACCCATCACTATTCAAGAATTTTATTTTTCATTTATTTGGATTCTGTCACTTGTTTGGTTTATTCAGCTTATTATGATTTGTTCTAGTTTTCAAAATTAAATTTAATTATCACGTCATCGTTTGCTTATTAAAATAACTATAGAAATAGTTCCAAAATTGAATAACACTTGGAACACACGTATTGTCAGTCGGTGTCGTTAACTACTTATCATTCAACTGCCAATGCATTTGGGTTAAGAGTAGAGATGAGAATGTGTTAATGTATGGAACTAGTAAGAAATGAAAGTAACTAGGAAGAATTAAAAAAAAAAGAACTAAACTTTAAGTGAGGTGAATGACCGGAGAAATCCTCACAGACATGGAAAAGGTGCATTAAATGAAACCGAAAGATAGACATGTTTAGAGAAGCTGCAATAAGAAAAGTCATTAGAGATGAAAAAAATGATACGCTTCATCTTCGGATGTGCATCTTTGCGCTGGAGAACATTTTTCTTTTTACTTAAATATGTCGGAGGAGAGGTGGCGGTGGTGTACTGCTTCATGACATCGACTAACTGGCGCTGTTTTATAATTTGTCACTGTGCAGAGGCAGACAACCCGTTTACTAAGAGATTCGTTCATTTTTTCATCTCATAATTTTAGGGCGTTATTTTTTTTTTTTTTTTTTTAAATCAAAATATTAAAAAAAAAAGAAGAAAGTGGCGACGAATTTTTTTTTAACGTAAAAACGTTGATAATATTAATACAAAATGTAGCCTTTACGCGACTATTAAGAGAAACCCAACTACCCCACGTTTTCATTAGATGAAAACCTTTTAAAAAGTTCGGCAACTTTTTTGTCTTAATTAAAAAGTAAATGTCATAGTAAGGTTTTTCCGAAATTAGTCTTAACCCTTTAAAACATATCAAAAATGTAATTCTTTGATAAAACAAAGATGGAACTTTTAAAGCTGCGGCAACTTTTATTTTTTTACTGTAACAATGGGTTATTTATTTATGTTGGTAGTGTAGAAGAAAATGTATGAATATTATTAAGAAAGGTGTATTAAAAATGGAGAATAAATTAAAAAACAAAAATAAGGCGATGGGTAAATCGCCGTTGTAAAATGCTCTTATGGTTGTCAACGGGTTAAAGACTTATTTGTAAGAAAATTGCATTAAAATAACTTAAACATAATACGGAAATGAACGATGTAAAATAAAAAAAGCATAAAGTATTAACAATTGTTTAATCGGATAGTTTAAACGCGATAAAATAAATTGGGACGCTGACAACGTACACAGTAAAACAATACGTTTTATTGTCGCGTTGGTTTAGTATAATATATATCGTATATATGAAACAGGTCAATAATTATACGTATTATTTGTAATCACGTTTTGCTTCCCATATGTTGAAGTTTTTTATTCAATAAATTTAAAATATTCGCTTTTCTAAGGACGTCCGTTTGTTCGAACGAAACCGGTCCAGCGATTTGTGTTTATTTGTTTACGTTGTTATGGGTTTATGTTTATGTACACATGTGCAAGCGGAAGTCGAAAACCGGACGTTGGCTTACAACAACCGTTACAAGGTCATTTGAGTTTTATAATTATATAGATTATGTCGTTAAAAATGTAGCAAAAAAGTTGCATTTTCATTTTTTGTAATGTTACAAACTAGATGTTAACGTTATTAATAAGAGTAATTGCCGAACTTTTTGTTTAAATGTTTTCATCTAATGAAAATATCGTGGTTTCGTTCGTTTTCTCTTAATAATCGCGTAAAGAATATATTTTTGTATTATAAATGTTATCATCTTTGTTACATTAAAAAAAAAAATTCGTCGCGGCTTTCTTCTTTAATGTTTTGATTTTAAAAAAATACCGCGTCCTAAATTATGAGATGAAAAAATGAACGAATCTTAGTAAACGAGAATTGTCTCCCTCTGAACAGTGACAAATTGTAAAACACCGCCGACTAATGACCTAGGTGTTCCTATTTCGAATCCAGTTCGTTCCACAAAAAATTACTTTGACTTAGGAGGTCATCACCCTTCCGATGAGCCCCCCTCCCCTCTCATGAATACCTGATGTGTTTCTAGAAAGAATTTTGTCTAGAAAAATATCGGAGAAACTAATGCCAGCAATACAGTATGTAACGATAAAATTATCGCTCTGGAAAAGACGATATGATTTCCTATTCGTTTGATGAAAACCTGTTTTCTTTTTTTTTTTTTTTGTTGCAGACTACTACTTGGCCAGAAGCCTTCTATCATGTCTGAAAGTGACACAATGTTCAACTAGCGAGATCAGAGATGCGCCGCTGTACAACTCATACTCTCTACCAATCCAAGTTATGACAACAGGACCATTGCCAGCATCCTTAAAATGCAAATCCAGGCGGTTCAAGGCTTCAGGGCACAGCTCAATGAAGTCTCCGGCAATGGTTACGGTCTTTGGTGTGGTTTCAATGGAGGATCACATCATGCCACCTCACATCTTCGAAATCAGCTTGAAAGTCAACACCAAAAGGCTGAAGAGTGTGGTGATCCTCTGGTGCAAGCAGGTGTCTGCTGGCAGATCCTTGGTGTGTCAGCAGGACTCGACGCCAGCCCACAAGTCCAAAGAGACCCAGGCTTGTCTTCAGAACGAGTAATACGATTTTGTACCCTTCTCTCACAGCCCCCCCCCGTCCTCCCCCGCTAGACTACTTCTTTATTGACCCGATGGACAACTTCGTTTGGTCATACGTCGAGAACATCACCAACATGACCTTCCAAAACACCAAAGCCAGCCTGATCGCTGCCATCCAGTGAATATTTGTCGAGCTCCAACCAGCGCTTGTCGAAAAGGCATGCTCCCAGTTTCGAACCCGTATAAAGGCGGTGATTGATGCCGAAAGCGACTACATTGAATAGATGTCAGCTCTACTCCATAATCAAGTTACCTGAATTTAATTTTTTTCAATAAGTTTTAAATTGAAGCTGTAGTGTTGTTTTCGTTAGGGCGACAAATTCATCGTTCCACCCTGTAGAATGTTCGGATTCATACGATATTATGAATATGTCGAGGTGCAGATAAAAATGAAGATAATGTGAATATAAGTAAAATGAGACATAATCAATGTGCGAACGAGTATGTATTTTTGCATGTGCTTGTTGAGATTTAACTAATATATATATATATATATATATATATATATATGTGTGTGTGTGTATGTGTGTGTGTGTGCGTTTATGTAAAATGATAATTTGTACTAAGTGACTTTTAATGGTCAATAATTACCCATAATGGCCTTCCGCAAGCTGAAACAATTAACCTTTTGCACTCATTCGGCTGAAATATATCATCGATGGAGCACTTCACCTGGAACACAGATTCTTGCTGAAAAATTATGTTCACATCATTTCTCTTTCTCCTTTCGCTCTTTTCTCCACATCAATTATTTACCCAATTATTTTTTCCTCCCCCTCTTTCTCCTACTCTGTTATTCTCTTCCTCTGGTTTATCAAACTTTTTATCTAAACTGCCCTCATATTTCGGATAACAAAATTGATAAGCATTGCGATATCTTCAAAATTCACCTTAAGGCCATCGTAATGCATAGCGCCAACTCTTGAGGCCTATATTAACGCCCTCATCATTGCTGTCATAGCAATCTAAAAGATACAGTTGAATAATTTCGGTTAAGTTTTTTTTTTTTTTTTAGATAAAAATTTATCATTTGTATTAAGGTGTTATTCCCACAGCATTTCAGCCAGTATAACCTATGACCTTCAGTATACATGTCCGAACGGTGTTAAGTTACACCTATAGTCTTCTGGAGGTTGATGGTTCAATCTTCACTACAGATTATATTTATCTATATAAGTAAAACAGATGTATGTATGCATGTAAACATTTAACCTTGTCATAAGCTGATCGTAGACAGACTGAATGTTGTGGCCAGTGCAATATATAGAATTAGAAATTGGAGCTCATTGTTTTGAGATTAGAAGTTATTACATCCTGACCTTCTTCATGACAAAATCAGTTCTGAGTTTTAAAGTTCGATCTTCATTACGCAATGTCTATATAAGTAAGTGTGTAAACATTTAACCGATGAACTATTAGCTTGTAGCCGTTAAATTTTAAATCTTTATGATCTATCTGTCAATAGTTCAAATGGTTGGAAACGCGATTGGAGCACTAAGTATTTTGGTTTCGATTTTAGCTGAAGTCATTTTGCTTTTAAAATCAATACTATATATTATGTACAAATAGAGTGTATATATATATATATATATATATATATATATATATATATATATATATATATATATATATATATATATACACGCACATAAATACATATATTTGTATATTTTGGCAGCAAGTCATTCAAGCACGTCTGATTGAACACGACAGTTATTCTTTTTTCCCGATTTTTCTGGATATCTTTTCCATTCGCCATTTTTTTTCAGCTGGCATATGTATAGAATGGCGCCCAAACGTTGTTCCGCCATTTTCTTCTCAAGCGCTTTCAATCGGTGCGTCCGATTATCATCAGGAGCGATTGTTTTTATCATTTCCCACATAGATTTCTATCAAACCCACTAAATACACAACATCAACATACAAAAAGCCTACCAACAATAATGCAATACTCTAAAATTACCATAGTGAATGCCCAGAAAAATATGAAACTGCTCTTATAAAAAAATTTGATTCCCCGCGCATACAATATATCATCAACCTGACAAATATTTTACAAAGAACTAACAAACAAAACAAATCCTAATAAAGAATAACTTCCCAATAAAATAATCGATAAGCACAAAACTATTTAAACTCACTCCACAATAAAAACATAAACCTTAAAAACGACAGCATCCACGTATACTACAAAAACTATAAAACAGATGAAAAAATAATAATAAACCTAATTAAAAGATACACCAGTCCCACCGACGAGAACAAAAATAAAAATCACACTAATAATATATTATACTAAATTTAAACCCCCAAATTTAATAATTAAAAATAATAATACTAACACCACACTAAACCAAACTAATGTAGTGTATGAATTTATTTGCCCCTTTGAAGAAGGTCTCCGAACCCACTCTAAAAACTCATACAATGTAGACATAGGCCACACAACAACACTCTCCCAGCGATTAACCTATTATTTAACTGACAATAGTGCCATAAAACAACACCTAACATTCCATGATAAAAACCTACAGTCGTCGTACATTAGAAATATCTTAACAAACAATACTAAAATTCGATACGTTAACAATTGCACACGACGACTAAAATTACTGGAAGCCATACTTATTAAAAAACTACAGCTTCTTTTTAATCGAATCTCATTTTACACCGGGACAAATATACTAACAGTATTTTATAACTAACAAGAAACTAAAACTATAAAATAAGTAAATAAGAAAATCGAAATTAAAATTGATCGCCCCTAACCTTCCTGTACCCACCTTTATAACCAATTAAAAAAAAAAATTATAAATACACCAAGTCTCAAAATAAAAGAAAAAGAAAACGATAAAAACAATCGCTCCTGATGATATCGGGGGCACTGATAGAAAGCGCTTGAAACGAATATGGCTGAGCAACAACGTTTGGGCGCCATTCTATACAAAACGCCAACTGAAATAAAAAAGACCACTCGGCGAATGGAAAAGATATCCAGAAAATCGGAAAAAAGAATAACTGTCATGTTCAATCGGACGGGCTTGAATATATATATATATATATATATATATATATAAGGGGATTAGAACAACAGTCCGAGGAGCATAGTATATTTTAATGTATCAGTAAATTCATTAATACAATTAAAATAAATGCAAACAGTGCTCGTTGCAATGCAGACATATAAGCTCGATAGGCATATATATATCCGAGAGCTATTTTAATATTGAGTAAGATAATTGCTAATTTATAATAAAAATTAAAAATCGGTTTCATAAGGAAGAACAAACAAATTAAGAAATTGTACGATCGTTTCAGAAACGATGTTTTATTGAGATAGACAATGAGTCTTGGACAATAATTTTATCATATAGCTTTTGGAAACAAAATCTCATCAGCAAAAATATTGGATGTTTTTTTTTTAAAGACACCAAAAAAAACAAAACAAAAAAAAACTAGCACTTTTTTAGGTGGGGCAAATGTATCTTTTAATGTTTCGCCTTCTAAAAGTCGGAAGTATCATCGTCAAAACATTCATTTGGATGGTAAATAAACTACACTTACCATTTTCTTTGTTCTTTCTTATGAAACCGATTTTTAATTTTTAATTATAAATTATCAATCATCTTAATCAATATATATATATATATATATATATATATATATATATATATATATTATAGAGAATTGGCATTGTAATAATAAATGCGAAATTGCATGAATTAAAATATATTTAAACATATTTAACGACCGGCCTCCCCTCCCTCTGCTAGTTCAAAATAAAAATTACTTAAGAGTCTACCTGCCATGACTGACAAAATAAGAACAACATCCTCTCATGAATTAAATTAAGTATTTCATTCAAAATTTTGTTCACGTTCCAAAGGTTAACAAAGGATTTTTTTTACTTGCCTTCCCACGAGAGCAGAGTTAGACAAGGTCAGTTTTTAATGTGGGAGGAGGGGACCAGCTACCCGAAAAGAGGCACTCTTGTGGGTAACAAAAATAAGTGCATCAGTCATGAAGGATTTCACCTCAACCGAGACCAAAAAAAAAAAACGTGAAGTGAAAAAAGTGAACAGATACTACACTTTTATCCTGGCCCGAAGTATGCAACTGAAGAAAGTCCTGAGAATAGTAGCACGAATAATTCAAACATAAATTTTGGAATAGTTAATCTGTTTATGTCACGGCTTTACCCTGATATATAAACTTAAATAACGTTTCTATTGCAACAGATGAAAACAATCGACTCTGGCGTTATCTTATAGCCGGTTTAAAGCAGATTACATCAGAACCAGATTTATACTCGATTTAATTATTCGTGTGATATCTCAATTAGAAAACTCTGTGAACCTCCTTAGCATTCTTGTTTTCTTGACTCTTGTAATAAATAATTTTACCAAAATCTCTTTATAAGTTTTGGTTTCGGTTTTGATTCTAACTGATGGCACCTTGATTTCTGAGAACTTAAGTATAAAAAAACGAAAAAAAAAACAACAAATATTGAGTTTTATGTAGAGAGATATATACATGAAAAATGAAAAAAAAAAGCCATGTGCACTTTACATTTTATTTTGATTTTTTTTTTTTTGATTCGGGAGTTCAATTTATGATACAAGAAAAGGTACCATTTAAAATCGCTGCAAATCATTTCTTTGTTTCCATATTTAAACACTAAACATTAATCAGAAGTGGCTTTTCCAGGGCATTCATCGTGAAGCTCAAATATTAGCTGACCTCATATTGTAAACAAACAGACGGAATTAGATGAACAACATTATCATTACTTTGGGTTTTTTTTGCGAATTAGTCCACCAGACAAATTATTCCTCGTAATATATAATCAATAGAGGATTGATTCTATAAAAATACATACACAATCTGCATAAATTATGTTGACGCATATTGTACGACCGGGCAACGCCGGGTTGCAGCTAATAAATCTATATACCTCTAAACTTGCTCCCATCCTGACAAAACTGTTTAAGCGTTGCCTTAAGGAGAAGTGCTTTCTAACACCCTGGAAAACCCCATCAGTATGCCCTGTATTTAAGAATTCAGGTGATAAGTCATCATCCTCTCAGTACATACCAATAAGTCTCCTGTGTGTCATGAGTAAGCTGCTGGAATCCATATTAAATAGAGAAATAGTCAACCACCTCAGCAGAAATAACCTTCTTAGTGACATGCAATATGGTGTCCGTTCTGCTAGATCTACAGCAGATGTGCTAATGGTTATATCTCATAGGTTAGTGAATCTCTTGACAAAGGCTTCCTTTTTAGAGCAATTGCTCTTGACATATTAAAGGCCTTCGATAAGGTATGGTATAAGGGCCTACTTCACAAGGTTTCCAGCTACTGTATAACTGGAAATGTTTCCTCAATTAATAAATCAGTTCTCTCTGATAGGCTCATAAGAGTAGTGGTTGATGGGCAGAAATCTGAGGCCCACAGTATTAATGCTGGAGTCCCTCAGGGGTCCATCATGGGCCCAACTCTCTTCCTGATCTACATCAATGATCTCCCAAAACACATACTGAAATCATTCGTTGACATCTATGCTGATGACACAACCATCTATGGCAACGTATCAAAGGCTGTAAATGACAAAGTTCTCTCTGATTCTCTCTCCTCTGATCTTGAGTGTGTGGTACAATGGGAGAAGAGGTGACTGGTTACTTTTAATGCATCTAAAACCAAGCTCCTATCTTTACATCATCAACGATCTGATCCCCATCTAGCATTAATTGAAATGGATGGCTCTCGTCTGGAGGAGGCTCCATGTTTTGACAAACTTCTGGGTTTGACCTTTACTCCTGATCTTAAATGGAACACGTACATCAAGTCTGTTGCCAATGTTGCTGGGAAGATGGTGGGATCCTTCTACCACGCCAGAAGATATCTCACTGCTGATGCAATTCTCTATCTATATAAAAGCCAAAGATATCCAAGGATGGAGTACTGCTGCCATATCTGGGCAGAAGCTGCTAAAAATAGCCTATCCTGCCTTGACAGAGTACAAAATAGACTTTGTGGCTTAGTGGGAGATGCCTTTTTCTCTTCCCTGCAAGCTCTCTCCCACAGAAGAGATGTTGCGAGCCTGTCTTTGTTTTATCGTTATTTCCATGGCAAGTGCTCATCTGAGCTCCAATCTGTGGTCCCCCCTCACCAATCTTTTAGGTTAAACATTCGTCTAGCTGAAACCACTGTCATTAATTTTCCTCCACTCTTTATCTGTGCCTAAATCAAAGTGTAGATTTCATGACCAAGGCTTCTTTTTTAGAAGTGCAGGACTGTGGAACTCTCTTCCGTTTGCTTGTTTCCCACCTGACTACAACTTGGATGTCTTCAAGTCCAACATAAACAAGTTCCTGATAAACCGCCCTCTTAAGTAAGACACTTTATCAAATCTCCAATACTAACGATTACTACGATACTATCCCATTAATTACTGTACACACAATAACCCTTATCCCCGAGTTGCTTCTGGGCCTTGATAAGTGGTGACCATGTAAAAAAAAAAAGAAAAAAGAAAAAATGTTTTACTTCGCTCTGATATTTATATTAAAAGCCTATATTTTCTATTGGTATTTGTTTCCTCACGATCGCAAAATGTGACACAAGGTCGTTTTTTATGTGGGGGAAACCAGCTGCCCAAAAAGGGGCACTCTGGAAATAGGCAAAAATAAAAAAGCCAAATATTCTATACTGTGAGCTTATATATTTAGTTTACTGCAACTCAAATCAATATATACATTACAGTAATGAGAACACATGTTTTTACTATACTGTGATCTTAGTCCGAAGGCCATAAGAAATCCAATCATTTGAGGTCCCTAGCACCGCTCTGCGACTTTCAGTTCGGATGAGATAGAGTTTGAAAATATGGAGACAGACATATATACTTTTATATATTAGATTTGACTCCTATTATAATGTTTGCCTATAGACACTTCCCATCTCTCTCTTACAGACACACACACACACACACACACACAATAACCGAAATAAATCTGTTTGTTTCAAGTGGAAGACATCTTTTACATTAGTCAGAATGGTCATCAGCTGTAAACCACATGTTGATTCAACACTTCTAATCTAACAAATTCATGAAGGGTTTCTTTTATAGAAAACAGATTTTATTTGAAACAAAGAGAAACCACTGTCGTTTTCCTTAAAGGGACTTAACATTTAACTATTCAGTAATAAAAGCAGAATCGTTTTTAGATGTTTCCATAGTTTTATATAAAATGCGTTAGCCAGTTTAATTTGCTTCATCACGAAGGCAAAATTAGATATTATTTGATGGCCAGAACAGATACTGCGTTTTGCTTTTGGCCAAAAAGGACAAGGGAGGAGAGGGTTTGTCTGTCCCTCTGTCTATCACATTAAGTGGAATAGATGAAAAAAAATGCGTTTTTAAAACAGCATTTTAGTTTGTTACCATTAGGTTTGACATAGAATTCCATTCTTAAATGTTAGGCCATTGGTCCAAATTTCATGATCTTCTGAAATTATGTTAATTGAATATTTAAAGAATGATTCAAAGATACTCGGTGGCACTCATCTCCTCTTGAATACCAAATGACAGGTTGTAAATTATATCTAACCATTAGCATTTGTTAATTATATATATATATATATATATATATATATACATACACTAACTAGCAGGAGGACCCGGTGTTATGAGGGATTTAATTAGGATCAACTAATTCTTCACCCTCCCATGTTTTATTGACATAGAAATCAGTGAAATCGCCCATTTTTCAACTAAATCAATTAATTGTAGTCTACATTACACTTACTACAGTTAATTTTATAAAATTATTTTTATACATAATGGCTTGAATTAAAGTTTAAAATGCGAAAGTCGAGTACCAGGATTCAATTGCGCTTTAAACAGAAACATTCATTTCGAACGTGGCCCTGTCATATCAAAAAAACCTACTGTTGATTTTACTGGGTGGAACGATAAAATACCTGCCTTTAAGAAAACACTACAGATTTATTTTTAAACTTTTATTGAAAATAAAACATCAATTCAGGTAACTTAATTATGTAGTAGAGCTGACATCTATTCAATCTAGCTGCCTTCAGCCTTAATCATTGCCGCAATACGATTTGGGATTTTTACATAACTGACTAACTAGTGGATGGTTACAAGGGGTATGTAATAAGTATTGCCTTTGACCCGCTTCCCATAGCAGTAGAGCAACGAAATTTGGCACAGTTATTAGTCTTTCTCTACATAGGAACCACCCAGAATTATGCATTTCTCCCATCATTTGATGCAGCTCTAGAAACCGTTTTTGTAGAACATCCCAGGTTGGTCCTCCAACCATGAAGCGACTTGAGAAATCAAGGCTGCATCATCTGGGAAACGCTTTCCTTTCAAAAACAACTTCATGGCTGGGAAGAGGTGAAAGTCAGAGGGTGCAAGGTCAGAGGAGTAGGGAGAATGGGAGAGAATTTTATAACCACACGCCCGTGCTTCTGATCTGGTAACATGCGAGTTGTAGACTGGAGTGTTGTCCTGCAGGAGGAGGTTACCTTGCTGATCTTGCCCCGCCTCTTCATTTTGATAGCTTCCCTTAATTTCCTCAAAAGTGAAGCATAATAAGCTCCTGTAATTGTGGTACTCTTTGCCAGGAAATCTGTCATCACTACTCTGTCCTGGTCCCAGAAGACTGTGAGCATGACCTTCCCAGCGGAGGACTGCACCCTTGCCTTCTTTGGAGGTTGTGAGTCCAAGTGTTTCCACTATATTGACTGGGCTTTGGTCTCTGTATCATAGTGATAGACCCAGGTTTCATCCTGTGTAATCAATCTTTTGAAAAACTGACTCATCTTGGCACATCTCCAAATTTATCCTCGAGCACTCGACACATTCTCGCTTTAGGAATGGTGTGAGCAACCTGGGAATCCATCTGGCAGACACTTTATGCATATGCAAATGGTCATGAATGATAGTTTCCATAAACCCTGTACTAATCTTGACATCTTGGGCTATTTGACGAATAGTAATGTGCTGATCTTCCAAAATAGCAGCCTCAACTTGATGGACAGATGCCTCATCAATGGCAGAAGGGGGGCGACCAGGTCTGGGAGCTGTTTCCACAGACTTTCGACCATGTTTGAATTCACGATGCCAGTGTTTTACAAGGTCATATGATAGGGCATTATCACCATAAGTTTCTTTCATTTCATCAAAAGTCCCCTGTGGTGTGTGTCCTTTCAAATACAAAAACCGGATCACTGCTCGACATTCACCAGGCTCCATTTCACACCTGACTCAGTTCAAACACTTGTAAAACAGAAACCACAATTTGTTCAGAGCTGTAATTTGCCACATAACCTGTAGAGATATAAATCATTGCACATGCAAAATTTCAGCTAGATCAGACAACTGAAAATGGGTCAGGGGCATTACTTATTGCACGCTACTCGTAGCAAGCATAAAAGAAAATCATTTTTCATAAAACGGAAATTAAATCCTGTCTTTTTTAAAGTGACATTTTTATCGTTCCTCCTAAATTATCGCCCTAGAAAAGACATGACGATTCTATTTCCGTTAGATGAAAACTGGTTTTCCTTTTTTGTTACAGACCATTTACTACTTGGCCAGTTGTGTGTACAAATCACAAGTGATAGAAGCCTTCTATCATGTGTAAAAGTAGCACAATGTCCAACGGGCGAGACCAGAGATGCGCCGTTGTCCAGCTCATGCTCTCTACCAATCCAAGTTAAGAGAACAGGACCATTAGGAACACCCTTAAAGTGCAAATCTGCATGGTTCAATACTTAAGAACACAGCTCAATGAAGTTTCCAGCCACGATTATGGTCTTTGGTGTGATTTCAAGTGGGAGCCACATTATGCTACCTCACATTTTGGAAGTTCGCTTGGAAGTCAACACCAAAGTGAACCTGGATGTGTTGAAGAGGGTAGTGATCACCTCGTGCAAGCAGGTCGTCATTAGCAGACCCTGAGTGTGGCAGCAGGAACACGGCCCCGGCTCACAAGTTCAAAGAAGGAATGCTAGGACTTTGTACCCTTCTCTCATTGCCATCCCCTCCTCTATCAACCTGAACCCACTGGTCATACATGGAGAACATCACCAATATGACCTCTGAATATGGAATCATTTAATACAAAACGTTTGTGTACAAATGTAACCTTTTTCTCATCCTCCATTTTTATCCGTTAGCCATAGTTTTTTTGTTCCCTTTCTCTATAATTTTTTCTTTTTTGCTCTTATGTCATATATGCTGGGCCTTTCTGCTTGTGCAGTAATAAAACTTCTCAAATACATTCGCGATGTTAGACTGTAAAGCGTTAAAGTTAGTCCAAAATCGCCTGTTCATTCTTTCATCAGATCTTTTCGATTATAGACACTTATTGAAAGCATTTTGATACAAAGCCTATCTAAGAACACTGCTAGGCACATGAAGTATATCTCTGAAATTTCAAAAGAATAAGCACAGCCGTTTAGGAGTACATAGAGAACGAACTCTCACACAAATTTCCTTTTACATAATAGTAGATGATATATAGATGCACACATTAAGATGTATATTAGGGAGCGAATTTTTAATTGCCAACTATTTTCCTTAATTTCAGATTTGGCAACTATCGATTTTTTTTAGTTCAGCTTGGTTAGACAATTCATTATAAAGCGACTGACACCTGAGCAGTATTAGTAACAGTGTAAATAATACAATCAATTTACTGAAACATTTGATGAACGAATAATTTTATGCAATCGACCTGTCAACTGGCCACCTTGTTGGTGCAATTAAACTTCATTAGATTATTTTATTTGCAGATATCTAAAGTTCTATAATACAAAATCTGCGTAAATTAAAATATATTTTAGTGTATTTTACGACTGGCCAACGCCGGAGGCCTGCTAGTATACATGTATGTGTGTGGTTGACATTTATTGGATATGTTTCTAGCAGTATTTTGTTTATTTTGGGATCTTTGAGCGATTATCGAGGCTAGACTAGGGTTCGATTGAGACTACCATATTTTGCATTCTAAATCGGCAAGCTTTACAATAACTTCATTTTTGATTAAAAATTAGCTTAAAATAAATTTAAACAACAAAAAAAAAAATCTTACCTAGGTAGGTAGAAGAGTAAGTTAGCTTTCTTGATCTACATTTATTTTTCACCCCTTTATTCGCTTTGTTGGCGAATCACTGCTTAGATTTCTAAATCCCGTTACAGATATACTTTCACACATCTTTGTCTGGCATCAAAACTCGTTAAAATAAAACTGCAAACTTTTGAGACTTAGATGTTGGCTATTTTTTTTTATCTTGATCTTCATTCCATTTGTTTGATGACTCAGTTCCGCTTTCCTTTTTATCGCAGCAAATCTTCCTTTGCTTTGCAGCCAACAGCGAATCAACACGACAAAAAAATAAAATAAAAGTATTTCTGTTGTTGGCCATAATTAATCCCATTAAAAAGACACTGAAATCGTCTTAAATGGTTCGGCAGTAAGAAGTCGAATAGCTGTAAAGGAAACTTGATTAATGTATATGGACGACACCTCTCATTAATCTAGAGAGCCAATATCTAGGAGGTGTTATAAATTAAAAATAAACGAGGGTAGAATCAAAATCTAAGCAACAATTGGAGTAGATAGGGTCATATTAGCAAAGTTTGGGATCTGAGTTGGATTGGATCATTGCAGTTGTTCACTCCTAAGCTGCCTTATTATATCATGGAGAATACTACCCCCCATCCCTATATTCCACCCCGATCTGCTTTTGTTTTTTTACATTCCACTTAGCCCCCACTTCCACTAAGAGGCCGACTTGCTTGTTTTCGGGGCACCCTGAAAACAGTAGATGGTCTAACGCTTAGCAGAGGATTGGGAGAGCTCTACTAAGCTACATTTCTTTTTGGAGATTGGTAAATGTTATCCCACTCCTCACGAGGAATTTTTTTGGTAGCGGAAATCCTTTAAAAACTAATTGGGTTTCGTCTAAGTAAGATCAAGCTAGTTTTCCTCAGCATCAAAGACAACAGAGTCTAGACAATTATTGAGATGACATTTTTATCCTGTTGACCAAGGTATGGCTTTGGTCCTGTACAATTCTAGGAGTTAGTTTATTGCCAATCGCCTGAGGAGTCCCTACCGGGGAATGCCGACGAGGCTATCTAGGCATTTTTTCTTTACAGGCCAGAGTAATCTTCCTCTAGGGCGCTGGCTTTTCAAATCCTATTTCCAACCCGTGTGGAAGGAGCTGAATAAAGATCAAGCCATAGAGTGAATGTGGTATTTTGGTAACAGTGTCTAATGACCAATGATCATTGACCCTTCCCCGCACCAAAATAAAAAAAAATGATTCAGATTGCATACCTAAGGCTAATGATGAACTTTATAATTATTGTTTCTGTTTAATAAAAAAAAATTTTAAATTGTGAATGTATATATTTTTTGCTTCAATTAAATAAAAAGAAAGTATATTATGAGTTGTTTTCAGCCATACCAACAAAAATATGGGAAAATAGCTCCACTGCCTTGTGGATGGCCAAAGTCTCAGGGAGTAAATTAACAAAAATCTGGTTTGGAGTTACAATAGGCAGATGGTCAAGCATTGCAACACCTATCTGGCAACTTTGGCAACTGTGCTAGCTCAACCGTATTGGCGTGCCTTTTCGTTGAACTTTGTTACGTTCCCAGAGTAACTTTTAGGGAGTTGAGTTAATGCTTTTCGGGCACTCCCTAATAAAATAAATATTTCAATACAAGCTACTGAATAAACGAACAAACGACTTTGTAAAACTTGCAAGGAAAAGGTTTATTGAAGTAAGGCAAGATGCCATTTAGATATAGCTGGGATAGAACTCGTCTGCCTTTGCCCGGTAGTTATTTCCAAGTGGGGACCGTCGATACCGATGTAGGCAGAGAGAGAGAGAGAGAGAGAGAGAGATAGAGAGAGAGAGAGAGGAAACAGGTCCGCTCTCTTTGACATCTCGCTGGAAAAAGGAAGAGTTTTTCTTGTCCGGGACGGAAGCAGTTATAGTTCCTTAAGGGGGTAAGGAAGATCCCTGCACTATGCCTCTGATTGGTCAGTATGTGCCATATCGCACAGTCAGGGGAGGCACTGACGCACAAGAAAAGAATTCTATTTGTTTCTGCTACAAACTGTGCAAACCTACGTCTCTTTGTTACCGACCCAGGCCTGCATATAGAAGCAACTCCAGTTTTGATTTGAAGTTAAAATATCCTATTTACACATATTTTATGACCGGCAATGTTGGGTGGCCTGCTAATATATTTTACTTCAGTCGAAGTAATCAGAAATCAAGGGACCCATAACCTGGGGCTAACACTTGAACTCAATATGAGATACATAGATATTCGAATGTTCCATTCAAGTTTCTTTTATCTCTCAAACATTGAGTTAGTAAAGAAATTGAGAACATAATCTTCCTCTCCCCAAATAACCATTTTCATATGTTTTAATACATCTTTTATTTTGGTCTCTTGGTCTTAGTGGATTCCAGGAAAAGAATTTATCTAGTCTGGTGGAGTATCCAGCTTCGTTCTATTACTTGAGGTAACATCACTTGGAGAAGGTGCGCCATTCCTCGTAAAAGCTAATGTGCATTAGTCATAGCGAGGAAATCTTATTTAGACAGCGAATACAAAATGTGATTTTGAATATTTTGTCACGGTTTATTTCTATGGTAAAAGTAGCCTCATGCCAGGTTGTTCTGGTAAACCCCTGTACAGAGGAACCTTAGACACTCGAGAACAGTGTTTAGTAGGCATTCAAGATGTGTGTGTGTGTGTGTGCATTCAAGCAGCATATTTTCATTTAAATATTGTTAAAAATAATGGAGAGTTTCTGTTTAATTCTCCTTGTTTTACCTTTTTGAGTTTTCGGAAAAATAAATCTAAATTCTATAATTGTCACGAACGTTTTTGATTCTACTTTGAATCATTATCAGGTGATGAAGAAAATAAACGATTAATCTGGAAAGCTAGGAAGAGGAACCTCAATAGTAGTTCAGGTCAATAATTGTGGACAGAGGGGGCGCCAGAACGTTGGGAAAACAGTTAACTGTCTAAATTTTGCATCAACATTTTGGTTAGTGGATTAGCATAGTGTTAGACAAGGCATTTTAAAATATTACTGGTTTGATAGGCAATATTATTAATTCTGGGTTGTTGAGTTATGTATATGGCTTCGAGTATTTTTTTATGTATTATGTTTGTGTTACTAAGATTTGTCTTAACTCAGAAAAGGACACGTTTTTATAGATGTTTATAAAGTTAGCTAGAATTTAAAAGATGCATGGTGAGGCGGCAACAGAGGGTAGTGATTGTGACACCAATGTAGCAATTAGCACTCTCTCAAAGGAAATTTAAACTTATAGATAAGAGTTGTTCTTTCTAATGTTTTTAGTGTTGGTGAGGTTTGTTAGTTACTATAAGGTTTTGGGTCTTAAATTTCTTATAATAAATAATGAGTAATTTTATTATTAATGTATGTACCTGTGTACAATAGTTTTTATATATTTTTTTAATTTAAAGTTCAGTTGCGTTTAATTGCAGTATTATATGTTAAAGGAACTAGCATTTAATTTTTGATTTTCACACAAAATATTAAAAAAAAAAGTATAATCAAGCAGAAGTTATTTAACAACCTTTATATATATATATATATATATATATATATATATATATATATATATATATATATACACATATATATATATATATATATATATTTTACAAAGGAGTCACCATTTACCAAGACTCAGAGGCCACTCGAGGATAAGGTTTAATGACTGTACAGTAGTCAATGGGAAAATCGTTAGTAGTGGAAATTTGGTAAATTGGATTACTTAAGGGGATGGCTCTTCAAGAACTTGTTCACACTGGACCATATTGTAGTCAGTTGGAAAGCTGCAAAACAGAACAGAGTTCCACAGGCGTGCAATTCTAAGTAAGAAGCTTTGTTTATGGAATCTATGTTTAGGTTTAAGCACAGATAAATAGTGGGGAAATTATCGATAGTGGTTTCAGATAGATGAGTATTTGTGAAAGTCAGGCCAAAGGAGACTATAGATTAGAGCTCAGATGAGCACTTGCCATGAAAATAACGATAAAGTAGAAACAGGCTCGCAATGTCTCTTCTGTGGGAAAGACGTTCCAGGTAAGAGAACCGGGCATCCCCCACTAGGCTATGAAGTTTATTTTGAACTCTGCCAAGGCAGGATAAGCTGCTTCTAACAGCTCCTGCCCAAATGTGGCAACAGTACTCCATTCTTATACAGGTAGAGAATTGCATCATCAGTGAGACATCTACTGGAGCAGTAGAACGATCCCCACAATTTTTCCAGCAGCCTTGGCAACATATTTGATGTACATGTTCCATCTCAGCTCAGGAGTAAAGGTCATGTATATATATATATATATATATATATATATATATATATATATATACACACACACACCATACTTTGGGCTAATTACGCCATCTCACTAAAAGTGCTCTTTTAGCAACCACGTAAATCAAGAGCACTTTTTTTAGTTGGCACAATTACCCCAAAGTACGGTATATATTACATCTAAAATGTAAATTGTTGGATGTTCATGACTAAAATTAGATGGATAAGTAATGCTTTGACTAAAGTTTGTTTTGTACTAAATTCTGTTGGATTTCAAAAAGGATTGTGAATTTTATTAACTAGCAGGCCACACGAGCTTGCCTCGTCGTAAGATATGCTGAAAGGACATTTTAAGTTATGCATGCAGATTATGTATTTATTATTATAAAGACAATTCTCTATCGATTATATATATATATATATATATATATATATATATATATATATATAGAGAGAGAGAGAGAGAGAGAGAGAGAGAGATTTTAGTAGTAAGATAAAAACTAAAATAATATACATATGAATTGGGTGCCATCAGCTAGAATCAAAACCAAAACATAACTCTCCACCCACATTCATTAGCCTCCGAGCTATGCCCATATAAATTCACCTCATGATGGTAACGTAAAGTGGGAAACTGTATCCTTCCAGCTTGTTTCTGAGCTTAACACAAAATACAAATATCTGTATCCATGTCTGCGATATTATATATATATATATATATCAGGGGAGATCACCACTGGTTACTTTTTATTCAAGGAAGATCATCTCTGGTTGCCTCACATTATATTTATACATGCCCCTTCCCCTCATGACCACGAGATGAATTTTTGTATTCATCTTTAATAGAAAATTTTTGTGATTTTCCGTGATTTGTAGCGATACATTTCTTTGTGCTCTAGTTTTCAGACATGAAGGTCTCCTTAACGGGAGAGGACTGACTGGGTGTGTACATTTTCCTGTGGTATCATCAACTTTCATTTCTTCTTCATTTCGTTCCTGCTGGACGATTCAATGTTGATTGATGTGCCATTCTATCTCCATTGCTACTTCAGGGAGTTGTTCTTGTGAGGGACCAGGGTTTGTAGACAGGTTTGAAGTACCTGATGTGGCGTTATGTGAGCTCTCTACAACTAGGTATGTCTTACAGAGAAACTGACGATTGCACAATGTTACTCTATTTCTCCTATTTACTCGCACTTGGTATTGTTGGTTCCCATGTGTCTCTACGATCTTTCCCGTCTTTGTCCATCATTATGAATAGTTACTATCTTGGTTCTGAATCTGGGTAAAATCATTGATTTTAAGTACCTGGAGTGAATGACAATGCTGATTGTAGAACTGTTCATTTTACATGTGACTCTTGGTCATTGCCACCTCTCTTAATTTCCCTATTTCTCTCCACTGTTTCCTCGTTTAATATTTATCTCGTAAGACAGGAAGGTGGTCCTTAATGACTCGACCATATAGCATTATGACTGGGGACATGTCAAGGTCTAGGACAGGAGCGTTTCTATGGATTAATAATGCCTGAGCAGCCTGATCATGGCATAGGCATCCAAAACTATCCATATTGTCGGTTAGTATACGTTTTGCAGTTTTAATAGCTAATTCTGGATGACCGTTGCTTTGAGCATAAGCCAATGAAGTACGTTTCTGTATACCCTAGTTCCTCAAAAAGGAGTCGTACTCCTGGGACTCAAATATTGGTCTATTGTCCGAAAAAATTTCTTCAGGTGCTCCATAAGTAAAGAACTAATTTCTCAAGGTATCAAATACCGTTTTGGCCCTTCCCGCTGTCATTAGGGTCATTCGACCCATCCAGTATATCGATCTGTATGCGCCATGAAGTTTCTACTCTATATAGCAACTAAGCTGAGATGATGCCATTGTGTTGCAAGTGATTTACTTTTCCTGATGTTAGCATTTAAACCTGGCTAGAATAATCCTTGCCTTTCATTTGCCAGCATACCATTTACGCTTAGATGTGCAGAGTGAAGGGATTCTAATACCTCTGGGATCAGTTATTGAGGTATCAGGCTTTTGTTGCCTTTGATGGTAACTCCTTCCAAGCAGTATAATTCTTCATGCATGGGCCAGAAAACTCGAGCCATGGGAGAGATATCGTTTTGAATTAGATCTCAGGATTCTGCATTTTTCATCTGTGGCTGCCACAGCCATAATCCTTCCCCATGTAATAGCTTTCAATTTAGGATCATTTTCATACATTGATGTGAAAGTGGTTAAATTGAGTTTTCCAGAACAATGTTTTATCTGGAATTTGTATGTGTCTTTTCCTTGAAATTTAACAAGCAGGGGTTTTTGATATTCTCCATGGTTTGCTTTGAAACTATTTTTATTAATGGAAGGTGATACACTGTTATTAGTGTGGGGATCCGATCATGACCATCTGGCAAGACTCTAGCCCATAGACCAGAACTAAATCTACTTCCACTGGTGCATATCATGATTCCACGTCATTTCTAAAACAGGATTCAGTCAAAATGATCTTCCAATGATCATCCCCGTAATTGTTCAATTCACTCTCACACCTGCAGTGTTTCTGAAATAGGAAATACGATATTCATGTTTTACTATAATCTATTGCAAATCCTGTCATTCTTTTTGATTCTTGGAATAGGCGTGCCAGTGTTTTATCCCACTAGAACTTTCTGTTCTTCATCCTCAATAACTCTCTGAAAGGAGCCATAACTTTTGCTTGTCAGAAGACATATGGCACCTGGTTCACGATTCCAAACAAGGATCTAACCCCAGTGATATTTGGAGTAGGGAAGTTAAGGATGGCTTCTGTCGTTTTTTTTTATGGGTTTAACCCTGTTTACAGTAACTAGAAGCCCTATAAACTCTACTTCTATTTGTAAAAAGTTAGACTTATCTGGATTAAACACAATCTTTTTGTTGGTGAATTTATATAATCAATTGTGTGCCAGAACGAAAGTTCTATCAAGTTGTCCCATAGGGTTTTATGAGCCATATCCATAGTGATGTAATCAAACTGACAGGTGTACCCATCTCCTGATCCATAGAATGCTTGAGGGGCTCGACAGTACCTATATCAGCCCCCCCCCACTCGGTAATGAACATAGTAGCGTTCAGTGTGGCTGGAGATAGCGAACGACTGTGGTCCTCATTCCACGCATCTAATATCGTCATCATGCAACTTCTGTAGATTCACCATCTGCCTTGGGGACCGATCCTTTTTTGACATGACCACCATCCTTGAACACCAAGTTGTAGGAATGTCTACTGGTACCAGTTCTATTACCCCAGTGTAACCTTTCTGCGAATATTTTGCTTCACTTTTTTCTTTGAGTGATGGGGAACAAGTAGGCGAATTGCTGTTGGTGTTACTTCTGGGAGGAATTTTATTTCTAAGGGCTTTTTTGTAAGGATTCATGTGAACATGTGTTGAATACATTCGAGTTAAAGTGTTCCTTTAGCTATTGTTCCAATTCATGTCTGTAGGATTCTGTTCACTTGAATAGGATGGTTTCTGATTTCTTTGGAAGTCGTTTGGCGTGGGCATCCACATGGAGCTAATTCTCTTATATTTCTCAAAGTGAAGACGAAAAATTGGTAGGCAATAAGTTTAGCTCTTACAAGGTCGTTTTCTCACACATACATGGCCTGCTGTGTCTCTTTCGTTCCCACCTTTATGCGCAGAAACAAAACACCTGATGTGTAACCAGCTGTCTATTACACCTTGTATCCGATGCGTGGTTGACACAAAGTATCCATCTGGATAATCCAGTAGTTTCTAGATTTCTGGCCCATTCTCATATGTCTAGACCCCTGTGTCTGCAAAAACAGAGATCCTGGCTCAACAGTTTTCTCAGTACATATCCAAATCTTGCAGGAGTTTCAAGTATCATAGTTACCTTTACTGTGGCTGAGGGGGTAACTCTGAGGCACATACCTGAAATTGCTCTCCCTCCCACTCAACGTGAGGTTCATTCGCTCGTTGTGTTTTATCGTGGTTGTGAGATGAAAAACTATCCAAAGTACTATTAGTGAATATAAATGACTCCCAACTTCGATAGTTTTCTTGTGGCTTCTGTTCTTGACCCCTCAAGTTTATGGCATCCCTTTTTCAAAGGCTCCAACACCCTGCAAAAAGGCAGTCTTGACAAGAAATGAGTTACCAACTCACCCTCGTTCTGTTTCATGGAGTGGAAGTGTTTTTGGTGGACTTTGTGCAATCCTCTCACAGCCACCAATTGTATCTGACAAAGAAGGTACTCCTCTGAGTCAGAGTTGAGCCTTTCTAGCCCTACAAGTTCAAAAAAATAACTTGTTTATTTCTGATGTACAGGTCTCCAGTAGTCTCTTCCAGATTATGGCTGGGTCATCCAATATGCATACCTCTTTCTATCGTGCCCAGGTGTCCAAAAATAACGCCCATTCCCTGTCAGTGGTATCTAGTCCTATTGAGGGTCATTCTGTTCTTTCTGTTCACGATGTTGAAATGACCGAGAGCCATTTGTTTCCTTAGTGTGACATTCTCTTTCTAAAGCTCAACAAGTTGCTTCAATAAAAGCACGCTTACTTGCTCCATGGTATTTTGGTAGTGAATATTTCCCATGCCCAATGGTGGCGTCACAAAATTTCATGCTTTACAGTGGTAATCCTGTTTGTAGCGCCATGTAATGGTGGCGTTAAGTGGGAAAATGCATCCTTCCAGTCTGTTGCTGAGCTCAACACAAAATGCAAATGTCTGTGATATAAACATCGGGGGAGATCACCACTGGTTACTTCATGTTGTCAGGGATAGACAACTTATACCTATACACACCTGTCATCCCTTTATGGAATATGGAATCGCCTGATTGTTGAAGACAAGATGAAGTAAACAAGCACAGTCCAGTTTTTTTTTTATTATTATTATATGGATTCTATTGCTAGGATGCATTTAGTTTGCATCATATTGTAGATCGTTTAATCTTTATCTCAATAGATTACCAGGAAGCAAAAACCAACAACAGGGACACCACTTTGTTAATATTTATCACTTATATTATAAACACATACCATCAAACTAATACTCTTCAAGTCAACTATAATATTACCTCCAACTATTGGAATTAAACATTAAAGCAGACTGGTCTCTTCAGTCTTAAGAAATCCACTAAACTTTAAAAAAATGCAAACTTCTGGATGTAATAGTTTTATGACGTTTCTGATTTTTTGAGATGAGGATTGGTTATGCGTATTATTTGGATTCATCGGACTGCTGTTCTCATCTTGAGTGATTTTCACACGGTTTCGATCGATGTAACCTCTGACCTTCAGGTGTATCTTGTTGAACTTGGGAATGTTTCTGTCGAACTCGGGAATTTGGACAGAATTTCTAGTGGAACGCTTTATTTTTTAATTACTTAGGACCTCTATCCAGTTATGGCTGACGGAACAAGAGCATGCTACCCCTGTGATGAAAATAAAGGGTTCCGCTACTTCTTTTTTCATTATTTTACTTTGGTTAGTTTTAAGATATCCAGGGGCTCTCACCTAGAGGTAACACTTCATTTCTTTACAAGAACAGACGTTGCTCCCTTTATTGCTGATATCTGTATTTCCTGCCAGCTTGGTCTTCCAAGAATTGTTTACAAGTATTTCTGAACATTTTTTTTCATCAGTTACTTCTATTACAACTCGTACAATGTTAATTTCTTTAAGGCAGCATGTTGTTTTTAAGTCATTCTTTAGGTTCTGATATTCTATTATCTTTTCCCGTTCTGCTTTATTAAGGCCAAAGTCATTTGGGACTGTGACATCGATAATGAGCGCAGTTCTTTTTGGCTTGTTTCACATTACAATTTCTGATTTGATAGCGTTGTCTTTTATGCATTTTCCCGCCTGTATGTCTTTGTCATAGAACACTGTCACGTCTTGTGGCAAACATCATGTAACTGTACAGGCATCATATAGCTGGTAAAAAGAGTGGGTCGTGTTCATTATTATGCATGATCATCTCTAATTAAATTCATCTGTGGAGGTAGTCTGTGAATTGGACTCTCATAAATCATTCTTGATAGCTGAATTCATCATCGTCTATTTTTAAATACAATGGTTTGTAATCTTATATTTGCCGCGAAAATATTTTTTGTAGAGAAAATAAATAAAAAGTAGCGTCCATGTTTAACTCACAGGCAAAAATGATATATATGTATATATATGTGTGTGTGCATGCATATATATATATATGAGTGCATGTGTGTGTAGATATATATACGTGTGTATAAGTGTGTGTAAATAAATGTATAAATGTGATTAAATACGTGTCTAAATGCACGTGTAAATATGTGTGTGTGTGTGTAAATGTGTGTGTGTGTGTGTAAATATGTGTGTGTAAATATGTGTGTGTGTGTGTGTAAATATATGTGTGTGTGTGTGTGTGTAAATATGTGTGTGTGTGTAAATATGTGTGTGTGTGTGTAAATATGTGTGTGTGTACACACATATGCATCTGATAAACTCTGCCGTCAAGAAGGACTTATGAGCATGTATTATAAGACAAACCCCGGAGATTAATTTCATTATACTGAATCATGTATTTTAGATAACAGGACCTGCTCTCTTGACCAAATAACTAATGCTTCTACAACTGCTCAGTTTACCACGTGTCAATTACTTGCTGCAACAGTTACAGCACGTTGAGGACATGCAGGTTAGGATTACACCACATCGTCTGACATATATCTATCATTATACTAAAGCTTTCTTCGGAAGAATAGAAAGCTAACCTTGTGTTTCTATTCCTCCACGTAACTCTTGCTTCTCTTAGTCCTCGCATCACATGAGCGATGCTTCTTAAAAAGCAAGAAGAATTGCTTTTTTCTGGGTCGGAATCTATTCATCTCACGCTTATCGTTTGCCTAATTTTTAACAAAGTAGTATTTTTTTTAGCTCCTTACATGAAGTGTCTTAAAGAAGTTGGCTGGTTGGTTGTTTTACGGCATATCAACCCTTTTCGGGTTATTTAATGCTGAATCCAAAGATTTGGAAGAATAATTTTTAATAGAATATATTTGTTGTTTTCAAATCAGTTTCTATTTAACCCATAGTTGGGACCCTAACAGGTACTACCACTCCGGGTCAGAGTGGACCTGGGAGCAATGGTAATTAAAGGGTGGCTCCACACTCCCCAAAGCCCGCAAGCTTGGGCCTCACCACTGGATATAGTTTAAGGTCATATCCAGGACCTCTTAAAAAAGTAGTCAACCACCTCAACAGAAACAACCTTCTTAGTGACATGCAATATGGTTTCCGCTCTGCAAGATCTACAGCAGATGTGCTAACGGTTATATCACATAGGATTAGAGAATCTCTTGACAAAGATTTCCTTTCCAGGTCAGTTTCTCTCGACATATCGAAGGCCTTCGATAAGGTATGGCATAAGGGCCTACTTCACAAGATTTCCAGCTACGGTATTACTGGAAATGTTTTCTCAATCATTAAATTATTTCTCTCTGATAGGTTCATAAGAGTAGTGGTTGATGGGCAGAAATCAGAGGCCCACAGTATTAATGCTGGAGTTCCTCAGGGATCCATCCTGGGCCCAACTCTTCCTGATCTACATCAATGATCTCCTAAAACACATACTTAAATCATTCGTTGACATCTATGCTGATGATACAACCATCTATGGCAACACATCAAAAGGCCGTAAATGACAAAGTTCTCTCAGATTCTCTCTCCTCTGATCTTGAGCACGTGGAAGAGGTGGCTGGTCACTTTTAATGGATCCAAAACCGAGCTTCTATCTTTACATCATCAACGCTCTGATCCCCATCTGGCATCAATTGAAATGGATGGCTCTTGTCTTGGAGAGGCTCCATGTTTTGATAAGCTTCTGGGTTTGACCTTTACTCCTGATCTGAAATGGAACACGTACATCAAATCTGTTGCCAGGGACGCTGGGAAGATGGTGGGATCCTTCCACTGCTCCAGAAGATATCTCACTACTGATGAAATTCTCTGTCTGTATAAAAGCCAAGTACCTCCAAGGATGGAGTACTGCTGCCACATCTGGGCAAGAACTGCTAAAAACAGCCTATCCTGCTTGACAGAGTACAAAATAGACTTTGTGGTTTAGTGGGGGATGCCCTTTTCTCTTCCCTGCAACCTCTTTCCCACAGAAGAGATGTTGCGAGTGTGTCTTTGTTTTATCGTTATTTCCATGGCAGGTGCTCGTGTGAACTCCAATCACTCGTCCCCCCTCACCAATCTTTCACGAGAAACACCCATCTGGCTGAAACAACTGTCAATAATTTTCCCCACTCTTTATCTGTGCCTAAATCCAAACCTAAATTCCATGAGCAAAGCTTCTTTCTTAGAACTGCACACCAGTCGAACTCTCTGCCGTTTGCCTGTTTCCCACCTGACTACAACTTGGATGTCTTCAATCCAACATAAACAAAATCCTGACAAACCGCCCCCTTAAGTAAGACACTATCCAAACCCCCAATACTAATGATTACTACAATACTATCTCATTGATTACTGTACACGCAATAACCCTTATCCCTGAGTGGCCTTCGGGCCTTGATAAGTGGTGATCCCGATGTAAAAAAAGAAAGAAAAACTGAGTTA
>NC_136490.1:125670075-125712575 GCF_053919585.1 Euprymna scolopes | reverse complement strand
TATACATATATATACAAATATATATGTATATATACAAATATATATGTATATATACAAATATATATGTATATATACAAATATATATGTATATATACAAATATATATGTATATATACAAATATATATGTATATATACAAATATATATACATACAAATATATATACATATATATACATACAAATATATATACATATATATACAAATATATACATATATATACATATACATATATATATACATATATATCTACAAAGATATATACATATATATCTACAAAGATATATACATATATATCTACAAAGATATATACATATATATCTACAAAGATATATACATATATATCTACAAAGATATATACATATATATCTACAAAGATATATACATATATATCTACAAAGATATATACATATATATCTACAAAGATATATACATATATATCTACAAAGATATATACATATATATCTACAAAGATATATACATATATATCTACAAAGATATATACATATATATCTACAAAGATATATACATATATATCTACAAAGATATATACATATATATCTACAAAGACATATACATATATATCTACAAAGACATATACATATATATCTACAAAGACATATACATATATATCTACAAAGACATATACATATATATCTACAAAGACATATACATATATATCTACAAAGACATATACATATATATCTACAAAGACATATACATATATATCTACAAAGACATATACATATATATCTACAAAGACATATACATATATCTACAAAGACATATACATATATCTACAAAGACATATACATATATCTACAAAGACATATACATATATCTACAAAGACATATACATATATATCTACAAAGACATATACATATATCTACAAAGACATATACATATATCTACAAAGACATATACATATATCTACAAAGACATATACATATATCTACAAAGACATATACATATATCTACAAAGACATATACATATATCTACAAAGACATATACATATATCTACAAAGACATATACATATATATACAAAGGTATATACATATATATACAAATATATATGTATATATACAAATATATATGTATATATACAAATATATATGTATATATACAAATATATATACATACAAATATATATACATATATATACATACAAATATATATACATATATATACAAATATATATACATATATATACAAATATATATACATATATATACAAATATATATGCATATATATACAAATATATATGCATATATATACAAATATATATGCATATATATACAAATATATATGCATATATATACAAATATATATGCATATATATACAAATATATATGCATATATATACAAATATATATGCATATATATACAAATATATATGCATATATATACAAATATATATGCATATATATACAAATATATATGCATATATATATACAAATATATATGCATATATATACAAATATATATGCATATATATACAAATATATATGCATATATATACAAATATATATGCATATATATACAAATATATATGCATATATATATACAAATATATATGCATATATATATACAAATATATATGCATATATATACAAATATATATGCATATATATATACAAATATATATGCATATATATACAAATATATATGCATATATATACAAATATATATGCATATATATACAAATATATATGCATATATATACAAATATATATGCATATATATACAAATATATACGCATATATATACAAATATATACGCATATATATACAAATATATATGCATATATATACAAATATATATGCATATATATACAAATATATATGCATATATATATAAATATATATGCATATATATATAAATATATATGCATATATATATAAATATATATGCATATATAGAAAGATATATGCATATATATACAAAGATATATGCATGTTTGAGCTTCAAAATGATATCAAACTCGTGAAAATCCATCGCCTCTGTCGAAAGTTTTTGCGAGACATACAAACATACATGCATACATTTAAACAGACAGGTCAAATTTATATTATAAACTAGCGGGGGTACCTGGCGTTGCCCGGGTGTTTGGATGTGTGTGTGCTGTTAAATAAAAAAGAAACCGGGGGGGGGGTAAAAGTTGGTAGGATCGAACCCGAAGCCTTGAGGCGAAGTTTGAATATAAAATAGGCTAGCCAGAATGAGTTATTGAAAAATGTTTGAATTTATTTTACTAAGAACCAAATTGACAGGTTTGTGCACGGAAGTTGTAGAGCGTTATGACGACGATGACGTAGTCGTCAATGACCAGGTTTGTTTGTTATAAGCGAAGTGAAAAAAGAAAACAACGTTAAAACTTAAGCGGGGGTGTAATCAAATGATCGACACAAAACAAAAAAAATCTAACGGAAGGCAAACGAACGATGTTAGATATAAAAATCGAAAAAAAAAAAAGAAAACAGAAAAACGAACACGTGAAAAATGGCTTAAATAAGCCTGTTTCGATATTAAAATTACAAAAATCGGTTGGTACCCGGGAATTTTTTTTGTGTGTGGTCGGGGGTGGATAAGCGAAGTAAAAAAAAAACAACAAAAAAAAACAGAAAAACGAACGTTACGTGAAAAATGGCTTAAATAACACTGGTTCAATATTTAAATTTAAAAAATCGAAAAAAAAAAGACATCTCACACCACGATTCGAACCCAACACGTTTAGATAACGAACCAACGTGCTAACCAACTGAGCTAACGCGACGTACATGAAATTTAATCAATTTTTCAACCATTTAAAGTAAATCAGGTCATGACGTCATCTTACGCATGAGTAGAACCGGTCGCTGTCACGTGCGGACCGTTTTTGTTGATCCCATCTCGCCCTGTCGAAAATTGTCGATTTCGGCATGAAAAAATTAACGTTTTTGGCCAATTCTTCGATATTTTTCCTGCGAAGGGTTGGGCTTCAATATGATACCGAGTTTGTGAATTTTTGTCGTGTCTGTCGAAAGTTTTTAGCGGACACACAAACACACATACATACATACAAACACACATACATACATACACACATTTTCGCTTTTATATATATAGATGACATGAGGTGTTGAAAAGAAATTGATAAAGTGTTTGATCACATATGTGAAAGCTAAAATAAGATTATTTTAAAACTATATAATAATACATTTTAGAGAGGTACCATGGTTTCCTTAACGTGGATTGACATTTTAATATTAAAGATCGTTAAAAATCTATTCAAATCAGTGACTCACGCTGATGTTTTGCATGGATTTTTAACAGCCTTTTAAATAGCAAAAGGTCAATCCACGTCAATGAAACCATGATACGCCCTCTAAAATATGTGACATCATTTTTACGTAAATCCTTTGTATCTGTGCGATTCGCTTGTATCTATCTTTTTTCAGTTTTATCTTCCATCTTTCTGTTCAGATATCCTTTATATTAATGTCTATACTTTCCGATAATTATTTTCATTCACTTTTTTCTCCATTTCCTTTCTTTCTTTCAAATCTTAACGTATTTATTCAAGCTTATTCATCCCTCTTTATTTTAAATTTTACTTATGTCTCAATTCAACCATTCTGTTCCAAGAATTCTATCTGCTGCCAACTCTTTCTTTTCCAATCAATAGCAAAAAAAAGTTTCCCAGATTTTTCCACAGACTTTTACAAATTCATATCTTCTTCATCTTCCCTTCTGCGTCATTTTCCGGGATCGCCCCCATTCTCTTGGTATTATCATCCACTGTGACGTCTTTCACCACCCATGAATTTATTTTTGAACAAGAAATGATTATTTCATTTTTCTACCACGAAGAAGCAGAGGTATATAAAAAAATAATTTAAAAAATACAATACAAATAAAATGCCACAAGAAAAATGTTTTCAACCCTAACACTTGCAGGGCGCACTCATGCAGCAGACACAATTACACATTATGCGATGCACCTACTGACTGCAGTATGCGATGCACAATTGGGTGACAGAATGAAGAGAAATCAGGGGTGCAGAAAACATAAGACTTCCTGCCCAATGAGAAAAAAAAATGTAATAACCGAAAAAAAAAAAAAAAAAAAAAAAAAAAAAAAAAAAACGTATATGGTGACACGACAGCTCAAATCATTTACGTCGAGATGGTAAAAAATATATTAATGGTATCGTTTTAAAAGTTAAATATTTTTTATAAGTATTTCTTTTTAAGATGAATGGCAAAGTAAGTTTAAAGGTGATTTTAACTAAGGCAAAGAGAATTAAGGACAGCTTACATTGGATTACTTTGTAAAGTATAGCTCAATGCACAAGAGAAAATCATGTTAGAGATGGTAGAATCTAGAATCAGATGTGTATCATCCCCATAACCATTAAAGATGGTCTTTCACCTCAGACCGTATGCTATAGGAAATATAAGATTCTGTATTATACTCTCACCCTGTAAAACATTCACAACAAACACTCATCTAACTACAACAACTGTCAACAATTTCCCTTACTCTTTATCTGTGCCTAAAACTAAACGAAAATTCCATGAACTAAGTTTCTTTCCTAGAATTATCCGTTTGTAGAACAACATACCACGGGGCTGCTTCCCAGCTGACTATAACATGGTACTTTTCAAGTCCAATTCAAAGTTCTTGTTGAGCCGTCCTCTTACATAAGATTCTGTTCAATATCCATCATTACCAATTATCTCATTTCTCACCGGCCACCTAATACTCATTAAACCTTATACCCGAGTGGCCTTTAGGCCTTTATAAGCGGTGAGCACCTACTAAAAAAAATTAATGAAAACTAGTTTTCTCTATGTGAAAGTTGAGCCTTTCTATACGAAAGCTAAACCTCTTTATGTTTAAGCTAAACTTCTATAATAAATATGCTAAGCTTCGGTAAATGATACACTACTACAAAAATTTTAATAAATCTGAGATATTTTTCTTTATGTAAACCTTATGTAATTTTGAATTGAAATTTGTAAGCTTGAGACGATAACATGCAGGGTTTTTTTTTTTAAATAAACATTTATTAAAATTGTTTAAATCAACTTAGTTTCAAGGATATACGACGATATATTTCTTTTTCTTTTTTAATGCCTGATGATGACGTATATCGTCGAAACTAAGTTGACTTTAACATTTTTAATGAATAAATTTTAAATTAAAATGTATGTATTCTATTGGCTTCTTAAACTTACGAATTTCAATTCAAATTTGCACAACGTTTACAAATTCATTTCATGCGATCCTCCAGATTGGAACATGTGAAAATTTTTTTTAAAAAGCAGTTGAAACTACACATAATTTGCTTTTTTAGTGATAACATGCCGCGAGGAGGAAAGAGGAAAAAACTGTTAATGATGGCGTATATCATCGAAACAAAATTTACGTTTTTAAATAAATAAACTTTATTTTTTAAAACAGTCTGCTTTGCATTGGATTTTTAGACTAACGAATTCGGATTCAAAAAATTAGATGTTTATATAGCATGAAAATTATAAGATTTCTATTGAGTTTAAATTTTGTACTTGATTTTGAAGGTAGGCTTGCGATACACGGATGTCTTAAACCCATGCTCTGTTTAAGACATCCGTATATCGCAAGCCTTCCTTCACCGGACAATACCTTAACTTCAACTCCCATCACCCATACAGTATCAAACATGGAATCGCACGCTGCTTACAACATCGAGCAGAGACAATAAGTAGCGATACCATTACATACCACCAAGAAATGGTCAGGTTGAAGAATACCCTCCGTCGTAACAACTACCACGATAGCATACTATCCACCAAACGTGTTAATAGTACAAGAGAGGAGAATGAAACCCAAAAACCTCCAATGGTCTGCCTACCATACATACGAGGCATCTCCGAAAAGATTCAGAGAATATGTGCCCCCTACAACATCAGGACGGTATTCAAGAGCGAGTCAACACTCAGACGACACCTGGTACAAGTGAAGCCCCGCATGGAGGAGAACATGACCAAAAACTGCATATACTCCATCCCATGCAGTTGCAGAAAGGTTTACAAGGGTGAAACATGCCGCCCCCTTAAAGTAAGGGTGGAAGAACACCGAAAAGCGGTAACTAAAGGGGAGACAGAAAAATCGGGTATAGCTAACCATGTCTGGGTGAAGAAAGGGGGGGGGGACCATCGCCCTCTATGGGATGAAGTAAAAATAATAAACAGAGAGACCCACTGGAAAGTGAGAAAACTTAAAGAAACAGCTCACATGCTCGGACATAACAACCTACTGAGCAAACCAAGCATAGAGCTGAATGCAATTTGGACACCTGATAGAGAGAGAAACCCTTGAATAACAACATAGATTTAACATTAACAAAAACCAACTAAGAATTGTCCTAGTGACATATGGCCGAGTGGTCCTAGACGTTGTATCAAAGTTTACAGTTACCCAAAGGTGCTGAGTTCAATCCTGAACGAAGGCAGTAAAAAGTAACATTCAAAACAGAGAATCAGCAACTATGTCCCAGAGCGAACACGGTATCCCCATAATAATAATAATAATAATAATAAAGGGCTGGGTTCGAGACTCCTAACAAACGGTTTCCCAGTTCGATACAAAACACCTGATGAAGGCCGGAGAGCAAAACGGCCGAAACGCTGTGACGATAACAACCAACATGAGGAAGTCAGTCCGACAATCTCAATCAATGAAAACACCTCATCTCAAAAATACAGACAATTACTTTTTCTCTACATTCTACATTTTGAATAAGTAACGTCATGTTCATCTATACGTAACAGGGCTACTTAGCCAACTAATTTTATTACTTTACTATTGAATGTTAATCAGAAATTCTGGATAAGAAATCATCTAGATTCACAATGTGATGACAACAATATGTGCTGAAATTGTGGCGATATTCAAGATTGTCTGCTCTATTTGACTTCCGGTTCTTGCCATCTATTTTGGCTGAATATTTTGATATGGTAAAATGGATAAGAAAGCCGTTCTAAACATGGAGAAACAAAGGGAGATTTTCACATTATCTGAGAGGAAGATGATCATTAATCAGATGGGACTATATCTTGCGTGTCACCGTCGTCTCATCTGTGAAGCAGAAACTCAAAGTCAAAAGCAGCATACATGGTAACGTTCACATGGAGTTGTTGATATAAACAAAATAATCACTATTTACTCATCCCCCCCCCAAATGAGAGCAGACTTATATGCAAGATCGGTTTGAACTGTGCAGACAATCTTACTACTCCCCCCCACCCGCACATACAAAAGGGGACAATCTAAATTAAAACAAATATAAAAATTGCTTCAGTCTAGGAGTTCTGCTTCACTGACTAAAGACAGAAAAGATGAAGTGTAATATCAAATACTAGACTTTGGTCCTAGTCAAATTGTCAACAAGTATCTACCCCCACTACATGAAGATGTAGCAAGAGACAGAAAGATGAGGTGGAAGGCCAGTGCACAAGAGGTAGCGAGCTCTGACCCCCTTCCCTCGAAAAATAAATAAAAAATTTAAAAAAATTAATTTAATATATTGATAAAGCAGTATTTTCTTGTAGGAAAAACACTGTTCAAACAGAGAAATTGCTTTATAAGTGTTAGCTGTACTTTGCAGCACAGAAATTTGGGTTAAGAGGTTGAATACCGACCTTAAACATGGTCGTACAGATTCAAATGATGCTGGATGCTCAGGTCTACCAAATTGGATTTTGAGACTAAATGCAATATTGATGAATTAAGTCGAATTTTGTCTTATTGTCGTTTCATTAGTTTTTGGAACATGAAAAGAAATTTCATATTCTACCTTTGGTATTACTATATTGTGACTGAACATTAGAAAAAAAAATTGCAAAAAAAACTAAAAAAAAAAACAAAGAAAAGCATATAGTTTAAAGAATGAAGAAAAGGAGATATGTTTTCTATTATACACATTTGCACCAAACAAATTGTTGTTAATACGTATGAGGCTATTGTGAATTAGGCACCATGTTAACAGGGTCACTCTAAAGAGTTGAATAGTTGGATATATGTTTATACTTAAATTTCTTACATTAAGAGGAAGAAGGATAATTGGAGGGATTAGGTTGAGGGGAAATCTGTCATAGGTTGAAGGATCTCCATATGCATAGGATTTTGCTGCATGTCGTGTCAGTATGAGACATTTACTATATGTTATCAATCGATGCTTCTGTTCAGTCTCAAGAGACAATGGATACCTGCTTTAAGGGTAGCTGCAAGTGTAATTGTGAGGCAAGGGTTGCGCAAGTCCAAACCACACCTCTCCTGAATTGGCACTACGAGAGCCCACTGGTAAGGAGAAATGCTAGACGACTGGAAAAAATGCTGAGATAAGCGACAAACACATACAGCACATGAAATTCCCAAATAGTTGCCCATTTTAATACTGACCAGGCTCAATGTTGCTTAACTTTGTTCATCTAATGGGAACTGGTGTGTCAACGTGAATTATGCAGCATATTATGCTGTTATAAATAACATTGTAATCCACAGATGGTGTTGGCTTCGTCATTGCGTATCTCCTCAGTTTGGTTAGACGTAACAAGCATCTGAATTACAAAGTTAACCATTTTCTTTTCAGAAAAATACAAAAAAAAGATGTTGATCTCTGACTTTTTATTCAATCTGAACAGCCTGTATCAATAGAGTATCATTCATATCAAATTGAATAGTCACACAAAGAAAGATACATGCCTCCCATATTAATATAGACAAACAATAGCCGAGGTACATTCTGTGACTGGTTTCTTTATCAGGATTAAGTTTTGAGAAAGGTTTAAATACTATAAAATGTAAAATTTTAGCCAAAAATCGTGACTATTTCTAGTTTATGACAAAATCTTTGTCAACTTTGCATCTCAATTTGCATAAGCAGCCGGAAGATGCAGAAGCAAAGATTGCCAGACAATTAGTTCAATATGTGGCCTTTCACCCATTTCCCATGTTAAAAAATGGTTTTCTATTTAGAAAGCCATTCTTAAGATAAAGAGGGAGATATCACATTAACATTGTGTGCCGAAAGTCATTTTCACTTTATAAACTCTTTCTTGATGTAATAATTTGATGCTTTCACTAAAACTGGTCTGTTGACAGATGTTTACCTAACCTATCAGAAAATGCCAACATGGAGTTGTTGGAGATTGAGCCATAAACTGGATAAATACCATTATTCCTATACCAAAATCAAACCAACAGTCTTGGGCACGCTAGTTGGTCCTTGTTCTCTCTCAAACTAGGGTATGATCCCGTGAAATTCAAAGAATTCTACCCTCCCAGGCTTCACCTCACCCTTTGAGAAAGGGTTAGTTTGTTTATAGCCTTATAAAATTAGCTTATTGCTTATAACTAGGCCTATGATAACAGCATATTCTTTTCATTGTTCTTACTCTTGAGTATATATCCAACACAGACAATTAATCAACCGAGGATCACATCACTATATAAAAACATAAGATATTAATGGATATATGCATGAGAATCAAAACAAGAAAAAGAATATGCTGTTGTCATAGCCCTACTAATAAACTACCAGATAATGACGATGAGATTGTCCGGACATATTTTTGTAAGCCAGAGTACTCTCCCTCAAGGGTGCTAATTTTTCAAATCTCACTTTCCCGATCTTAACTTTCCACCAGAGTTAGATCAATTCTTTCTTGTGTCATAGTAAAAGTAACAAAAAAAAAAAAAAATTTTATAACTTTCTCAGCTAAAATTGAATTGAAAAAAAAATCAGTTGTCTGCTTTTTGTTTACATATTCAAGTAGAGCTGTATTAATATAACTACTGCATCAAGTTTGGATGGACTACTACGCTTTAGTTTCGATAGCAATACGGCCGTGCCAAGGGAGAGAAAAACATTATATTGACTAATAAAAAGTTGTGAATAGAGGCAGATATTTTCGCTAGTTCACGTAACGTTCATAGGGAACATGAACTGGAATAGATACATTGAGAGCATTGCCAAGGCTGCTGCGAAGAAGATGGACTCTCTCTACCATGCTAGAAAGCTACTTATGCCTGAACGTAGCCTATACCTCTGTAAGGTGACCATTCGCCCATGTATGGAGTACTGTTATCACATTTGAGCTGGTGCATCTGCTACTTGTCTCACTCCTAGACAGGGTTCAAAAGAGTCAATAACCTGATAGATCCTGAACTGTCACCTAAGCTTCAGCCTCTATCCCATCGACGAAATGTTGCATCCCTCTGCCTGTTCTACAAGTATTTTAATGGTGAATGCTCTTACAAACTACAAGCACTTGTACCTCCTCGACGTAAATATCCCCAACAAACCTGATAAGCAGCTAAATCCCACCCCTACACAGCAAAGACCCCTAAGTGTAAGAAAGCCTTCTACTCCAATAGTTTCTTCTCCAGAACTACTAGACTTTGGAACTCACTTCCGGGGTTCTGCTTCCCCAACTGTACTGACATGCAGAAGTTCGAGCATAATGTGAACAGACATCTTGCTACTTATCTCCCGTCATAATGCCCCTGCAACTTATGTCTTCGATAGTAGCCTCCTACTTCAAAGTGGCACTGTGCCTTGTTTGGGCTGAAAATTGAATAATAAATTAAAAAAAAAAAGGTTGTGAGGACTGTATCTTGGCGAACATACATATACTAACTACACTGCTCTCTCCAAAAAAATAAGGGTTGAGAAGATGGTTTCATGACGAACTGACATACACTGCACTACTTCATTCCTTCTTCCAAAAAAGGAGCAAATAATGCCTGGGACGAGAGTTACCATGATATCAGAACAGATACTACACTATTCACACTGAATGTAACATTAAAACATCGTGCCTTAGTACAATTGCTTGAAGTAATGGTATGGTTTCAACTTTAGAGTTCTGGGTATGACCTTAAAAGACATTCAGTGGGTAAGTCCCATTTGAAGGTTGTGGGTTGGTTGGTTGTTTTTGTTTTACGGCATATCAACCCTTTTCGGGCTATTTAATGCCGAATCAGAAGATTTTGAAGAAAAAATTCTTTTAATAAAATATATTTGTTGTTTTCACATCGGTTTCTATTTAACCCATAGTTGGGACCCTAACAGGTACTACCACTCCGGATCAGAGTGGACCTGGGAGCAATGGTAATTAAAGGGTGGCTCCACACTCCCCAAAGCCCACAAGCTGGGGCCTCATCACTGGATATAGTTTAAGGTCATATCCAGGACCCCCATTGAGGGACTTTTACCCTCTGCAGGGGGGCAGTCGGTATATTCTAATGCCCCACCGACAGGGCCGAAGAATGTGGGAGAATTTGGACTTGACCCTTAGTTTCTATTCTTCCTAAGTCCACTTTAGCTTGGTAATATCTGTTAAGACATCTGGTGCTAATAGATTAGGCTGTCTGAAGATACAGACTTCCTGAACAAAGATGCACCAAGCATCGAGGTTATTCTTTTTTCTTTCCTTTGCAAAACTCAGTCATATTCCGCTAAGTCAAAAACAACAAAAAACAATTTTCTTCTACAAAACAAGCAAACCAAACACAATGAATAAATATTTTAAGATATAAAGAACTTAAAGAATAAAACTTTTCCAAAATTACTGGATTCGACATTAAATAATGTGAAAAGAGTTGATATACCGTAAAACAAAACCGCCAAAGACTTCAGACAGATATAAACCAAATATCCACTAGTAATATATATGATCTCCCACCTAGTAAAATATTAATTATCTCTCCTCATCAAAAATAATTCTGGCAAAGATTAATTTACGCCTCTGATCAACAAAGAGCTTCAAATTTAGCAGAATAATTCTTTTCCTAAGCATTAATTTTTCAAATAAATGACACTGAAACCGATTCACGACAGATCAGAACTTTTTGTTATCTTTTTCTTTTATATTAGTAGATAAATTCATTTTTATTTTTTATTATTTGGATGATTTTTCCTGTAATTGAATCTCAAACTTCTTCACCTTTGATAATCTATTTCTGCAAAGTGGCAAACATTTGGGTTTAAATTAAGATACTTATACTTTGTTTTATGTCTTTATTTTTATTTCTACACGCAGAAGTTAAGGTGCGGGCCACCTCAAATAAAGAACGCACATCCCCCCCCCCCCGAAGGATGCTGCTTCCGAACGTCTAACACCGTAGCCATCGATATGTGCCTACCTCTAGTCGACACACATCCTGCAGACAAGATGGCAGCCAAGTTCATAACCTTTCACTTGTCTCAAGCCAAATCCTGAGCTGCAGACAATTGCCTGTCCAAGTGTTGAATGTTTTCGCCAGGACAGCAGCTTAAACGATGGCAACTTTGGCATCTATCTTAATAGTTAACACCATCGAGAAAAGATGATTGTTTGAACAACTTTCCTACTTAAACATCTTTATTCAAATTAATCACATTTAATTCATATGAATCAGTTTCAAAATAGCGAAAACGATTTTTTTTAAATCTTGTTCAATCGTTTATCTTGTTCGTGTGCAAAATTTGAAAGATAACCGAAAGCCGTCTCAGAAAAAATATCTCTTCATTTTTATTACCCGCCCCCCCCAAAAAAACCGCTACTTATCAAGGCCGAAAGGTACTAGAGAATAAAGGTTAATTAACGAGGAGATAATAATGGTGGAAATTGGGCAGAAAAATAAAGTTTAGTCACACAAAGTAATCTCCCTTTTAGTTTTAACTTTTTTGTTTTTAAAATAACACACCCTTTTTTGAAAGTGAATACAATTTAACACTTTGTTTCCTATGGGAAGGAAACCCATCTCAAAGTTCACTAAAATTATCCAGAAAAAAATTATATTAAGTACAATATATTATCATGATTATATCGGACGGGTTAATGACTGAACCTCGGCCAACTGTAGCAGGCAATGGCGAAATCCTTAATTTGCAGCAGGTTGGATTTGAAAAGGCAGTAAATGAAAGCGTTATTAACGGATCAATGGTACGTGTAGCTCAAGATGTTGGACGGAAGATGTCAAGATCAACCCAATGACCAGGATCAAGTCTCAAAGACTTGATATATAAAGTAATAACTTAATAATTATTATAGTAAATAATTATGTTAATGAAGCCAGATATGGCTTCTGTTGCTGGGTTCGAATCTATCGACCGGTGTTAATCGTGACACCCTGCACTGATGATTTACGAAAGGATGAAACACTAGTGTCTGTAGGTATTTAGTAATTATTATATATATATATATATATATATATATATATATATATACGTGTGTGTGAATTCACTACATATTGTGGTTTTGGAATAATAACCGAGATTATATACATATATACATATATATATATATATATATATATATATATATATTTCATCTAACATTTATCAGGAGAGTATCGTCAGTAAATGGAATTTCCAATGAGCAGTTTCTTTTCAACGCAATATGACGTGGATGCTTGCCAACTGACTACAACTTGGTTGTTTTCAATTCAAGCAACTTTTTAAAAATATTCTTTTAAATAATCGAATTTTACTCCGATCTAACCATTTTCTGTAATTCTCAAAATGTTCGTATCACCGTCCATTTGACAGAAACCAATTAACCTTTTTCCTTGAATAACTTTGAACCTTGATAAGCTGTGATTCGTTAATATAAAAAAAGTTAAATTAAACATTACAACACAATTATACATGCAACTAGTGGAATTTTGTCCCAGCATTTCAACACGCACAACTACATTGACCGGAAACGACTGGAAAATCTCATTCATAATGAAATTATGAAATGCTTAATTGTAAGGAGAGGGTGTATTAACTGACTTATTTGCAAAAGCAAGTGGAAACTTAAATCAAATATAAATATTAAATATAGTAAAACCAACCAAATAAAAAAGCTCAATATAACCACAGTAGAAAGTAGAACTTGTCATAAGAAAAACAAAACACAGTAAATTAAAATGTACAATTACATTTATTGATCAACAGAATACCCACCAAAAAAATTAAGAAATCCTTAATCCGCGGAGTTTCAAAGAAAAGAAAGATATTAACAAAGTATTAGTATAGCTGAGCTAAGAATGTGCTGATCTTGCCTTCGCGTTTTTGTCGACATTGAAATTCCGACTATTATTTTTTATATAACGTTCTTTGTTTCTTAGATTCACCATCAAGTCTTCATTTATTCTGGACCTTCTATATTTGGGTTGTTTTATTTATTTTTTCATTTTCATGTTTTAACAGATATAAACATTTTTTTGTGCATTTTATGCGTAACAATCATAAAGTGCCGTTTTATCTTATTCCATAACCAGTAAATTCTTAGCTCGGCTATACTAGAGATTTGCTAATATACTTCTTTCCTCAGAAGAGAAGAATAGCATTGCACGCGGATTAAAAATTTCTTAATACATTATTTTTAGAGTATTCTGTTGAACAGTAAATTTCCTTGTAAGTTTTATTTTACAGTAGTGATCTATTATTCTCATATATATAACTTCTGAATTTACTTTTTAAACGTTTTCAATCAATACAAGCGTTTCTACCTATTTGACTGTTTTAATGTCTTCATCGGCGAATGTTCTCCAACAAATAAAATTCCAAACTAGTTATATATATTATAAACAAAAAATCAACCTAAGTATGTATTGAAAATTTACCTTAAATTGACATCTCAGTTTTTTTACTCAAATTTTAAGATTTTTATTAATAGACTATCAGACCGCCTGGCATTTCTCAGTCGTAAGATACGCATAAATATTTAAATTCATGCAGATTACGTAATTATTATTATAGAGACAATTCTCTATCGGTTATTATATTGAACCTAATATATAGTAGTGAGATCAAAGCACACATACACACACACACGTGTGAGAGAGAGAGAGAGAGAGAGAGAGAGAGAGAGAGAGAGAAAATGGTGCCATCAGCTAAAAGCGAAACTAAGACATACAACTCTCCACTCTCATTCCTTAGCCATGAGCCACGCTCATAAACATATATAATTCACCTGTCAGATTTTTTTTTTTTTTAAATTTTTTTTTTTTTAATGGAATCGCCCGATAATCGGAAACAATATTCTAGCAAGCCCGGTTGGATGGTCAGCAGCGTTTTATAATTTGTATAGATTACAGAAAGAAATTTAAATAACTTATATGAAAAAATATTTGTCTTTAGAATATTTTCAGTGCGAACTAATATTTTATTAACAAAATCCGGAACTGGTGTTCTCTTCATAATTTCCCCATATTGTCACTTTATATTACAAAAAAAAAAAAAAAAAAAAAAAAAAAATGGAAACGGTTTAAATTATGTGATCCTAATTATTTGTCTGGTATAAAACAATTATTTTGAAGGAATTGCATTCAAGAATTAGGAAATAGTAACGAATCCGAAATAGGGAGGCTTCTCAAGATGCAAAAATAGAAGAATCACTTTCCAGATTTGTCCATTTTTTCCCGCCTATTGTCGGTTGTAATCAATCCAAGACAACAAATCAAAACAGATCATCCAAGGAAGACATTGATGATCTGAGTTTTATGCTGGATCAGCTTAAATCCTAGTTAAAAAAAGAAAAACAAAAGTGGTTGCTAACAATGAAGATAATATTGTTCCCCGCTCAACTTGCTTTGAGACAAAGAAACCGCCAGTATCTAAAGCTTTTTATCAAGCCGCCTTACTTATCAGCTAATGGCTTTTTGCTGCACGAATCAAAATCTGACCCAAATCATCTACTACGAACGGAATTGTGTCGCTTGTCATCATGAGATGTGCAAATTGATCTGCAATTTGCAATGAGGCTCGCACCATTTCTAATTATTGAGATGAGAATTGCCATTAATATAAGCATAAGACGATCTAAGGCGAATGCATTTATCTTTTACAAAAAACAAAAAAACAAAAAAACTACGGATTATTCTCGTTCATTCGCAATATATATATATATATATATATATATATATATATATATATATATATTGAGAGAGAGAGAGAGAGAGAGAGAGAGAGAGAGAGAATTGGTTGAAATTCCAACAAGAGAAAAAATGTATATTTAAATAAGAAAGGTCACCAACAATTACTATGTATTTTTTTAACATTATTTTATTATTCCGTGTTTTGAGTTTTCATTTAAAAAAGGTATCATATTTAGATCATTGTAATAATGTTTTGAAATCATTGAAATAGTTTTTTTTAAAGCGTTTCAGACCTTCTGCGTAGCGTCATCTTCAGAAATTATTCAAAGTGTAAAATACTTAAAATATATTTAAAATGTGTTCAGAATGTAGAAAAGCATTTTCGCAATCCATTTTGGTTACATCTTTCCCGAGCGGATGAAATGTCTATACACACACATACACACACTCTAGCAGATGTACCCGACGTTGTCCGGTATTAACGTAACGTTACATTCCTTTAAAAACAAAACAAAAAATGATGAATGAAAAATATATAAATAATGGTAACTGAAAGATTAAAGGAATAAAAGTTATATATAACTATCTTATCATGAGAACAATAACGAAAAGTTAAGGGAGAAATTTAAGAAAAACCTCTTTAGGCCATGGCATTTCGAAGCTAAATGCATCTCATCAGACGAAGAGAAGGGACGGAATTATACAAAATGCAAATATAGAAAAATAAATTAGCATAATAGCATTTAGATACGAAATGAGAATGAAGGAATAAGATAAAATGGTAAATAGTAATTAAAAGTTGGTATAACATGTAAGAGCAAATCGGAAGGGTAGAATATATTTAGGTACATACATATCTTAGAAATTAATAATTATTATAACAATATTAAAAATAATGAACAAATAAAGCATGCATGGTTCCCCGTAAGTGCACAGTGAACGAAGCCTAAAAAATGACTAAGTTCAGCATTTGCCTCCATTCATTTAGCCCCAAAAGTCCTCAGGGGACGTCAAGTCCTGGTGAAAGTGAAAAAAAAACGGTGCAGTTTTAGGCCTTAACATATGTAAATTTGAGTTCTGCACCATGTAAAAAAAAAAAAGAAAAGAAATGACTAAGTCCATCATTTTACCCCCCCCCCCCCCGATTTCGCCCCCCCCCCAAAAGTCCCCAAGGCCTTAATATATTTAAATTTGATTTCAGCTTCAAGCAAAGCTACTAAATAGACATACACAGAAATTTTGGACATATATGGTAAAAGCGTCCCAAAAATGGAGTGTTTTTATTAGCCCTAAAAGAGTCCCTGGGGCACACCCACGAGTTACTGCAAAGTATTTTATAAATATAAAAATTATATAGAAATCAGTTAGTTACAAATTTTCAGAAAGTTTTATAAAAATTCAAGGCATCAATTTTTTTTTAATAAGAACAAAAGTGTCAATTTTAGCCATTTTAACCCGAAAGGTACTCCTGGGGGGGGGGGTCAATCAGAGTTTTTCCAGAAAATCTGTTCTGTTACATTTGTACTTAAATCATGTTTAATGTTTGTGGAAAATTTCAAAACATTCCAAGACGTAGTTATTGAGAAAAGTGCGGACAAACGAACGGACAAACGGACGAACGGACAAGGATGAATTTACAGGTCTACCATCCTTTTGTCGGGGGGGGGGCAAATAAATATCGTAAAAATAAAATTATAAAATGTAAAACTATACATCGATAGAAAACCGAAGACAAAAAGATAAACCAAATATACATTTATATCATGGTGGATGGGAATAAAGCCACTAATCTAAGCAGAAGCACATCCCTTAAACTATTCCAGCACTCGAGACGGATATTAACACGGCACTAATGCAGCAGCCATTTACACTCATAAGTACACACTTTGAGCCTAACACGCAAAAATTAACCATTTAAATACATTAAAAAAAAGCTATAAAGATTCCCAACAATACTTAATATGTGTCACAACTCGTATCCTGGAAATTGATTTGACAGCTAGACTGCGATACTGACTTTCGCAAATAAAAATTAAAGCTAAAGGAAAGCCTCGCCGAATAGTTGTAGAAGTTTCCGTTTTCTTTTCTCCCATGAAGAGGAGATGCTACTCTCGAAAATTTGAGAGAAACCCTACCATCTTCTATGGACACATTATGTTGGTAAATAACCGTAATATAAATGAAAATTAATCAAAATTCCGTCTAATATTGCTATTATTCTTTTATATACCAACTCGCGTCCACATTGTTCCCCCCCCCCACAAACCACATTAATATAGCCTTCAAACACAACTCGTTTCATATATATATGTGTTTATCCTAGTTGGTTAACTAATAAGATGGATTGATATTCCCAAGCACGGGATAATTTTTCATTAGTCATTAGCAGGGCTTAAGGAAAAGATCCGCTGACTTATCTTTTTTTCTGTTTGATGAGGAGATGACTATCTTAGCACGGACGTGCTTAGTGACCTTATCTTTACACATGTGCATCTGGAGTACTTTTTTCTTACTTCTACTTGAAATGTTGTACAAGTTTAGTTTATTTAATCGTTTAATTTTTTCTCATGTATTTTTATTTTACAGTATAGTTTACAGTTGTTTGCTATTTCACTGATATAGTTTAATAGTTTGCAGGCGCCTTAATTTTAAAATTCTCATTCAACTTCTTATTGTGCTGTGGTGAACGTTTATGAATGATACCACATGTCGTTCGCTTCATTTAATGGAGACAATATACTCGGTTTGCAGAATAAAATTATTTTACCTAATTTTATTATATGCAAGTTTGAATAGTTTAATTTGTAATTGATATTTAAAAAAAAAACATTTTTTTAATTTATCCCTAAATAAATTGACACGCAAAATATAACACCTGCAATTGTTATGCATCAGAGATATACCCATAAATAACCATATAAATATGTGTACATAACCAATAACTATTGCGATCATACTAAACTAGTGGCTTACAAGAACAGTAAGAAGTCTATGCTGTCAAACTCTGGTAGATTTCTGTCAAACTCTAGTATCTGCACGGAATTTCGAACGGAATTCTTTATCTAATTGATAGGGTTAACACACACTCGTTCCATCAGCCAGGAATTGATAGGGATTCTAATTCATGTGCAAATCTATTTCGAGTGCAGACACACTGAAGATTGAACCTTTAACCGCCAGAAAAAACTTCACAATTGAATATATCATGTAATTTATATACCGAAGAAGGTCGGAGATTACATCAACCGAAATGTTATAAAACATCACTAAGTAGTATGAAGGATCCAAAGAATACGAACACTCTTGTTTTGCATTTTTAAGTTAATGCTTAAAATGAGACAAATGACCTATAATTGTTTTAAGTTATTCATGAGGATAGTTTTATTTATATTAATGATTGTTACGGAAAATGTCTACTTTTGTAATCGATGAATGTGCAAATAAATATCTACAAATAAATAGCACCCGTTGAATTGGGTAGAAATAAGAGATTTAGAAATGTGAGAGGGTTATCACGTCCAACTCCCTCTTTAACTATAGTAAACAGAACAAAAACTTGTGAGCGGATTAAATATATAAAATCGACTGGAAAATGAACGAAACAAGATTTATTTTGTTTATTAACTTATTCCAGTGATTGAAATAGTGGAGAAGGCTCACTTTACTTTATATGTACATTATTCTCATGCAGTTGTTTCGCCATTACATGGTTCTTTAGTGTGGCTATATGTGGCATGTGCTTTCATTGCGCAATCAGACATTTAAACCCTGTAACGTGATAGTTGCACTTTATCCGTCCATACACATCAAACCTCTCGGACCCATATATTGTCTGGTGCCGTCGCATGAGAACAAACACACACAAATAAATATCAGGTTAACAAGGTTCTTGCGGTTTTATATATATACTAGCAGGGGTGCCCGGCGTTGCTCGGGTGTTTGGAGGTGTATGCTGTGCAAAAAAAGCAAAAAAAAAACAAAAAAATGGTTAATTTTTTAAAACTTTGACCCCTATTATGACCCCTAAAAATTAATAGTTTCGGGCTCAAATCACTTTATTAAGTTAGATCCAGGTTCAAGGAACCTATATCTAAAATTTCAAGTGTCTAGACCCAAAATTGTCGGAGGAGTTTGGTAGAGTTCTTAAAGGTCAAATCGTTGAAATTTGACCCCTTAACAGCCAAATTTCTGGCTGATACCCGTCACATCGATTTTCCCAAATCTCAGTACCCGGTATTTCAAATTTCGAGTCTATAGACTAAAAATTGACAGAGTTATTGCGTAGGGAAATGTACACAAACAGACAGACAGCCAGACAGACAGACACGTTCACTTTTATAGATATATAGATAATTCAGATGAACGTATTTCGGCTTTATGGTAACGAAAGCATGAAATCCTATCATAAAGAAATGAAAGTAAAGTTATTTTTATTTTATTTATTTATTTAATTACTGCAATATTTGGTGTCAGTTGTTCCACTTTTCACCGCAACCAAAAATAAAGTAGAAAAATAATTTGACATAAAAGAAATTAGGTGCATGCAAAATAAGGAAAAATAACAAATCACCGTTTTGGTTAATTCAGTTAAGAGAAGGAAACAAAGAAAAAAAAGTGACAAAGGCAAAATATGTTACTGTTTTACTTACCTGGATAATTTGTGTTTTAATGTATTTTAATGCTTTTATTCGGTACAAAAATTTCCACCACTTATAACATGTATAACCTTATAACGGAGGAGGTAAATGCGATATTTGTTTTCAGCATAGTGGAATACTTTTAAAAGTCGTCATATTAAAGGAAAATGTTAAGGTGGAAACTAAGTAAGATTTTACGACTATCGAAAACTATTTCTGACGGTTGGTTGGTTTTGTGTTGGTCTACCACAATTACCAAATACCCCCCATCAAAATTACCCCTCCCCCCATAAAAAAATATGGCCATAAAGTAGGTGCTCGTTTTACCTTAAAAAATATACAAAAGTGTTCCCATTTTATAACTATAAATTCATCATATCTTAGAAACTATTTGTTTGCTGTAATTTTAAACATTGCCGGTTTCAACGCCTCTGTAAACATAGAATAGGCGTAATTTCAAAGAATTCTTATTTACCTGAAATATGTAACGGAAATAAACCAAAAAAAATAAACAAAAAAATAAACAAAAAAATAAACAAAAAAATAAACAAAAAAAAAAGAAAACACAAAGAAGCAGAGCTTTTTCGTTTCATTTCGATAACAAAAACAAACAAATCATTTCGATAATAAAAAACAAAAAATAAAACTGAAAAAAAAATTGCTTCGTTTCATTTCAACAATAACAAATTGAGAAAAATGTGGAAAAAATACGAAATGGTATCCGTATTGATCGCAAGGTGTATGATGACTTGGGAGAGAGAGAGAGAGAGAGAGAGAGGGAGAGAGAGAGAGGGAGAGAGAGAGAGAGAGAGAGTATGCAAGTTGTGACGGACTTAGTTCGTTCTGTTTTCAATAAAGAAAAAAGGAAACAGGTTATCGGATATTTATAAATAAGAAATGTGGATCCTAGTTTTTGTGTTACGTAGTTTTTAATGCTTTTTAGGTGAGTAAAAAAAGAATAAAGTTTTCACGAGCGGTGCACAGTAACATATCTGTTTTTCTTATTTGTTGGGACGGAGTAGGGGTTACCGTTTAACGTTTCACAGACGCTTCTCTACCGGTAAGTGGACACAGCAATTTATAGTTTTTGAAGTGTTCGTTTAATACCGTGATTAAGTCCATTCTGGGATAGGAGAATGGCACGTATCAGCCAATCGGGAACTCCAGGACATGTCTGGGGAGACCTTAGTGTTTTTATTTGTGTTGAGGAATGGAAGGTGAGTGTTATGTCTATTAGTTTACGGATCACTTACGAAAGGCGCGGTCTTAATATAAGTACTCTGTGTCTAAATTCACGCAGTGCAGAATGGGGATGTGGGAGGAATGTGTAATTAAGGGGAAAAGTGGGAACTACTTCTGTAGGTTATCGCGATGGTGATGTCACACCTAGGATTTAATCTAAGATTTTATGATAACGATTATGATAATGCGATTATATAGTTACATAAGATAGTAGCTAATATTGCGGGCATAACAAATTTATATCTGGCTTGTAAACCTACGTTATTTTGGTTCAGAGGGGAATTTCTGCAATCAATTATATATAGAAAAGATAACATTGCACAACATTAATAAATGTAAAATGGCTAGAGAGAAACACAGTTGATTTCGAAAATCCGATAAGATAACTTTATAAATATAGATGCAAATAAATTTTTCAAAAGTCGAACAGCCGAATCAAGATGGCAGACTTGCTCACACAATATCTTTTCAGAGAGCTTCATAAGAATAATTATGGCGAAACGTACATACATATATATTAATATTATATATAAACCACATTTAGTTGCGAGAATTTACCTTATTACTTAGCTCTACTTAGATATTGAGCAGTTGGGGTAAATAATAAAAATCGATACATAGATTATATCTCCTTATAAAATTTTATGTAGATACATGAATTAATTTATAATATAAAGCTCACCTGTCTGTTTACATGTATGTATGTCTAAAACTTTGACAGATGCGACGGATTTTCACGAAATCGGTATCATTTTGAAGCTCCATCCTTCGGACGACAAACATCGAAAAATTGGCTAAAAAAATTAATTACTTCACTCTCAACTAGGCACTTTTCTACAGGGAGGGGTCGCTTTTTTTGCAAAAGTTTTTAAAGTAATCCCCTCTTTTCAATTGACTAGCCTTTATTTAAACCTTTGCCAAATTCGGCTTGGCGATGGATGCATCGGCAAAGACGTCACCTTTTTTTTAACATTCCTTTCTTCCTTTACGGTACGGGTTCGAGTCTGACTGCCTACTACCACTTTATTATTATTATTTTTTTGCTCAACACACACCCCAAACACTCTGACAACGTCGGGCATTCAGACTAGTAATCTATAAATCTATAAAAGTGAGAATGTGTGTGTGAGGACACCTAACCTATATACTCAACGAATGTATATTTACATACTTGAAATTTGGTGTGTAGAGTATTCAGACAAATGGAAAACTTTTTAATCTGTTTTTATCCGGAAGAGAAAGGGGCTGTTACGGGGGCAAAATTGAAAAATTGGTACTTGGCGATCAGAGGTTTTTTGTTTTCTGTTTGCTAACTGTTTCAGGGTTGCGCTTGTGCAAATCCTTCAGTTTATGTCAATAAGTAGGTTTGAAAACACTTCTTAAAGATCGTCTCAACTGGCCTAATGATTATAGTACTTACTGTTTTAAGATTTTGGTTCTGCTCTCAGTTCGACTATTTTTTATTTAGAAGACCGTTTTTTTTTTTAAAAATACGTATCTCAGTTTCTTTCCGTTTTTTTTTTTTTCATTTTTTAAAGGAATTAAACGTTACGTTTAATACCGGGCAACGGCGGGTACATCTAGTTATATAAACGCGCGTGCGCGTGGGTGCACATGCATTCTACAGTGAATAAAACGACTGTTGGCTGTTTTTGTAATTCATGATATGTCGCAGAATCAATAATTTGGTTAGCTGATTCTTAACCAAATTATTGTCTTTTCTATATATGTTTGCATCCAAAACTTTATTATCTCCCTTTATGCTAATCTCACAAGAATTACTTATATTATTCCCCGGCTTTGTATCTTTCGAATATATGTTTAATCAGAAAGTAAAAGAAAAAGGATTATTAAGCGTGCATGTCTTTTGAAAGTGCTACAATTGTTTTACCAATATTTTTTGCTTCGGTACGATCGTCAAATTTATTATAGGCCATCAAGAATTGAGATTTCTTGTATATATGGTTTGCATACAAAAAAATCTGATGTAAGAACGAGTAAAAATCTATTTAAAACGGGAGACATATTGAATTTCGTACGAATATGAAGGTATCCATATTTAATAAACAAAAGAGTATCATTAGATTTGTGTTGGGTGTTTTTATTTTCGAATCTCGGTTGCTTTCAACACTCAATGTTTCCTTATTTAATTTAAAAATCTTTTTAGTTTTATTAAATGAATTCAAAGTATATAATATTATCAAGCATGTCAAAAAAAATCATATTTCCCCTCAGAATCTGAGAGCTTATCTTATTTTGATTTTGTTTTTTTTCACAAAAACATTTCCAAAAGTTTTCATAATAAATATTGTTCAGTATGGTGAAACCATGGGTCAGGATTCCTGGCTTTCGGTAGTGGCTGTTTTAATGGACAGTGTGTGTGTGGGTGTTTCAAGATTTTAGTGTTTCTGTAGGAAATCTAGAGTAGGAGAGCTCAATGTGATGCAGAGCATGATAAAAATGAAGAAACTCAACATACCTTGTTAACCATTTCTCAGTTTTTTTATCCTCGCCAGGAGCAGCGTTGATAAGATGAGGTTCAGTTAGCAGTGATTTAACTGAAGAATTCTCCAACTAAGCGATTGATCATCTCTCCGCCTTGAGAAGGTGAATTAAGTTCTAATATATATATAATGATTGCCACTTCTTGCCATCTCCTCAAATTGATGTCGAGCGCCCATGTGCACGTAGGTGGCTCTTCAACCCAGCTTCACTTTTCCATAATCGTGCACAGATGTGGCAGGGCAACTTGCCAATATTTCATGGTGCTTGTAGAGAGATTTCATTATGCACCTGTGAAGGCTTTCTCAGAAAGCTTGCTGATTTAGATACGAATCCAGACATTGCAATACTTGGATGGTCTAGTTAGCAGCACATCCTCATGAAATTGTTGGTCTTGTCTAATGTCGGGCGACTTCACATGGTTCACCAAACCAGCATCAGACAGAAGAAATCTGCCACAGATTGCGCAATTCAGTTCTTGTTAAAATTCAGCAGAAACTGCGGATTCATCCTGCTGTCTAAGAGCAGGTTTCGATATTGCATGCTTAATACACTTTTCCTCAAGCTTTCTGCATCCTTCTATGATAATCAAATATATATATATATATATACACACACACACACACACACACACTAGCAAGGAGACCCGACGTTGAATGATGATCAACGAATGCTTCACACTCCCATATTTTTATTGTCATCGAAATCAGTGAAATCGCCCATTTTTCAATAAAATTGATTTATTGCCTGCTCCAGTTGGGGACCCATCGCAGTGCACCGAGAGAAGGCTTCACATGCCTCACTGCAGTGACAGTCCACAATACATTATATTCTACATTGCACTGTAGAGAACCTACTGTTGATGTTATACAATTATTTTATATATAAAATGGCTTGAATTAAAGTTAAAAATACAAAAGTAAAATATTGTGCTTTAATTGTGCTCTAAACGCAAACATTCATTTTGAACGCGCCCTTTAATATACTATTGATTTTATATGCCTGGTCTTAGTGCTTGTGTGATGATAATGGTTGGATTTAAGTTTTAAATGAAAAAGTCAAGTATCATGGTGCAATTGTACTTTAAATAGAAACATTAATTTCGAACACGCCCTTATATCAAAAAGATACTGTTGCTTTTATATCTCGGGCCTTTCAGCTTATGTGGTAATAAAACTTCTCAAATGCACTTGTGATGTGAAGTTGTGTAAGGTGCTAACTTTGATCAAAATCGGTTGTTCCTTCCTTCATCGGATTTTTTCAATTATCGATACTTATAGAAGATATTCCGATAAAAAAAACTATCAAAGAACATTGCCAGGCACAGAAAGTAGTTTCGTATGAAATTTCATAAAAATCGGCCCAGCCGTTTTCTAGTCCATAGGGAACGAACTCTCTCACAAAGTTCCTTTATATAATAATAATAGATTGTTTCTTGACTTCATGCAGCATATCAGAATAAATAAACTAAAGATTTTCTTTCAGATGAGAATTAATAATTTGAATTATGCGAACTACTATTCTCATCTTGTTTGTTATTTTCACAAAGTTTCAGCCGATAGAACCTCCGATCATGGTGATGTGCATCTTTTCATACTGGATAATATTTATATCATTATTTAATATTAATTCGGGGAACACACAGATAATTTTTTAATGGGGCTCAGATTGCTCATGTTCTGCCATGAACGAGTGGAAGTGTTAATTATGTTATTTCTAGTTATTATGGATTATCGTTTGCAGTTACTATTGAACCTTCAATCTCTGAAAGACTGTTAGAATCGATTTCTAATTAAAAAAGTTAACTATTGTTCCAGGAGTCCACGTGACAATTCTAGTATGAATTTGAGGAGCATTATTCTTGTCTAGATGTGTAGTATTATGGCTTATGTGGGTGTTCGAATCGATTTAAAATTATAGGTATTGGTGCTACCTGTTAAGGCTGTTGGAAGACACTGGCTTCCTGAGCTGAAATGAAAACATTTACGCTATTTTCTTTTTCTCTTTGCAAAAGTCAGCCATGTGTAATAAATTGCGAACAGACGGTCTTACCTGACAAACGCTCGAGGTGTGCACTCTGCAAAGCGGGCACGTCCAAAGAAAAATGGGAAGATGGCAGCGGCCAATTAATATTGCCAAGTAATCACGCAAAATCTCGTGTTCTCTCGCACACACGAGAGTTCAGCTTAGCATAAAAACGGGTCACTGTGAGCAAGAAGGGGAAGGAAAAACGTAGTCAAGACAAAGACGACGCTTCTGACGACTGAGAAGAAAAAAAGAAGAAAAAGAGCAAGAAGTAGAAGAGGAAGAAGAGAACGATACATGAGAAGACGAGGTGTGTGCGGTTTTGAGTAAATCGAAACAGACAGAAAAAAAAAACTCTGATTACAAGCTATTTCGGCTTTGGTATGGAGAAATTTGACATCAGATTAATTCCGGAATTCAATGGCTCCCCCACTGGTCCCTCGGTGGTCGAATGGCTGGAAAAGGCTGAGCGCGTTTGCCGGTTGTGCAAGATTAAAGACCCAGCTATGGTTATCCCATTGAGACTCACTAAAGGGGCTTATGCCGTGTACCAGCAGCTAGGGGAGGATCCGACCATGGAGCAGATTACACAAGCGCTATACGGGGCATTTGGTACAGACCCTTTTGTCGCCTGGAGGCAGTTTTCCGAACGCCGACTTGGGCCGGGGGAGACAGTGGATGTCTACATGGCCGACTTGAAAAAGCTTGCCACTCCCTTCGGCGGTGCAAGTGATCGCATATTGGCATGCGCCTTTTTGTCGGGACTTCCGGATGAGGCAAGTCGACTGCTGCGAGCATCGTCAAGACTCACTGAGATTGGATTGGAGGAGTTATTGGCGAGAGCACGAAACATCTTGAAAGACGATCGAGAACTAGTCTCCGCAGCTGTTGACACTCTGGACTTGCCAACGAAGGGTCTACGATGCTATACCTGTGATGGCCCCAACCACTTTTCCAGAGACTGCAAAAGCGGTACAAGGCGCACCCCTAATTATGGAGCACGACAAGTAATACGGTGTCACCAATGCAATAAGCCAGGCCACATAGCGCGGAATTGTCCGGGAAAAGGGCAAGGGGAGGACGCTGCAGCGCTAGCACCCTCCCCAACGCGGCATTGAACAAAGCGCTGCCTGCAGTAACAGTTGCAGTTGATGGATGTGAACGTTCAGCGCTGGTTGACACCGGCTGTACCCAAACCCTTCTTCGAAAGGAATATTGCGCTACATGGAAGAAACGAAGGATCCCTGTACTTACTGTCGGCCAAGGCTCATTGGTGTGTTGTGGGGTCAGCGTTGTTCATATCAGCATTGGTAATGGCTTTCCGGTTGCTGTGACGGTGTTAGTGGTTGATGGGGAGCTGCTCGGATATGACCTTCTCCTTGGAATGGGCGCTATCACACAGCTAGGCGGAATTACTGTGAACGGCGCCGGTGATGTGAGCTTCTCTCGACCAAACAAACAAATGTGTGCAGCAATCACTCTCGATGAGCCCGACTTCCATGCAGAATACGATAAGGGCACAAACACTTGGACAGCGTCCTGGAAATGGGCAGGTGACCAGCCACCAGTGTCATTGCGGAATCGACTTACAGAGTATCCCCCTCCTGCGTGGCTTAGGGGGCAGTACGAGGCAGAACTTCAAGTGTGGCTGGATAATGGCTGGTTAGTTCCATACCCAGAGGATGAGCTCGGGCCCCCGCGGGGGCTAATTCCCCTGATGGCTGTCAGACAAGAGAACAAGCTCGACCTGTTCTTGATTACCGGGAACTTAATGAATACGTTGACCCACACACTGCGGGGGCTGATGTCTGTGCTCATAAACTACGGGAGTGGCGGCGGCAGGGTGCGGAAGCAGCCATACTGGACTTGTGAAGAGCGTACTTGCAAATACGTGTTGAGAAATCGCTGTGGCCGTTCCAGACGGTGGTGATCAAAGGAACTCACTATTGCTTGACCAGGCTAGGATTCGGCCTGAATGTAGCCCCTAACATCATGACAGCAATCATGCAGGCGATCCGGCGTCAAGATGAAGCGGTGCAACATGCGACATCGTCGTATATAGACGACATTTTTGTCAATGAGAGCCTCCTGTCGTGCAAGGAGCCGGAGCGGCTACAGGACGGGGCGAAAGTGCTCGGACTGCAGGTGAGCAGAAGTGCAGATGGCCTTCAATGGGGAAGGAGTGGTGAAATCCTGGAAATCCCATCTACCATCACACGTCGGAGCACGTTTTCCATTTGCGGAAAATTGGTGGGTCACTTCCCTGTGTGTGGGTGGCTCCGAGTGGCTGTAGCGGCCATAAAGCGACGGGCAACTTCTATGTCAACTGGATGGGACGATGAGGTGCATGATCCTGCCCTGCGAAGCATGCTGGTGGAAGTTGTGGCCAGAGTAACCAATGATGACCCTGTACGGGGGAGCTGGTGCGTCGATGGGAGTGAATTTACAGTTTGGGTAGACGCCAGCTCACTTGCCCTTGGTGTTGCTCTGGCGGTCGACGGAAGGATAATAGAAGATGCCTGCTGGCTTCGGCCGGAGAATGACGCCAAGCATATAAACCTAGCTGAACTCGATGCTACACTGAAAGGAGTCAATCTAGCGCTTCAGTGGCAGGCTAGAATCCTTCACATCACAGATTCCACGTGTGTGCATCGGTGGATGACTAATGCCTTGAACGGAAAAGCACGTCTTACAACGAAGGCGTCGGCCGAAATGTTGATCCGGAGGCAGCTTGCTACCCTAACCGCAACCACTAAGGAATACGACTTGGTCATAGATGTGACACTGGTGCAGTCCTGTTTGAATCAGGCGGATCGTCTGACCAGAGTGTCACGCCGTTGGCTAGACCTGCCAAAAGAAGTGAACGAGTCAGCACCTGTAAATTGCGCTGCAGTGGGACATAGACTCAGCCCGGAGCATATTAATGATGTCCATTGCCAAAGTGGGCACCCCGGTGTAAACCGAACGCTTTACTTCGCCAGATTGGTTGACCCCTCTGTGTCTCAGAGGGCTGTGAAATCTGTTGTGGGAAGCTTCAACACCTGCCGATCGATCGACCCAGCACCTGTCCGGTGGAAGAAGGGAATACTCAGTGTGAAGCGTAATTGGGATAGGATTGCGATGGACATAACGCACTACAACGGGAGGCATTTTTTGACGCTTATCGACTGTGGACAATCTAGGTTTTCATTGTGGCGGCCCCTTCGCCGGCAGGATGCGGCTGCCATTATCCATGAGTTGGAAGGTGTGTTCCTCGAGCGTGGCCCTCCTTCTGAGATACTCACCGACAATGGCCCCACTTTTGTTAGTGAGCCGTTTAAACAGTTTGCAGATGGCTGGGGTGTCCATCTGCGTTTTCGGTGTGCTCATGTTCCCAGTGGAAACGGGATTATTGAGCGCAATCACAGAACTGTTAAGACAATCGCAGCGTGGAAGGGGTGTACAGTACCTGAAGCAGTCTATTGGTACAACGTCACCCCTAAGGACGATGTTTCAGCCAACGCGCTACATACATACTGTGTCAGGGTGATAAGTTTGGAGAGCAGCTCACTACCCGAACCGGAGCCACCACAAAAGAACATAAAAGAGGGAGATGTCGTCTGGGTTAAAAAACCCCGAGGCCAGTGCACGACTCGCTACGGAACCGGTCATGTCACTGAAGTGATCAGCCCGCAGGCGGTGCGAGTTGATGGAGTACCTCGTCATATTAAAGACTTAAGATCAGTATTCCAAACGCAGCTGCGGCTTGACGAAGATAGTGAGATTGAATTCGTGACCAGCGACCCATCATTCTGGTTCATGACGGCTTCAACGCACAGCGACACTGAGAGTGGTAGCCTTCAAAGTACTGACCCTCCTGCTGATGATGAAGACCTGGACAGTGATATTGCGATGCTCAGCTTTAGGTTCGCCGACCTTCGTGTCACGGAAGGCAGCGCAGACGATGATGAAGCCCTGAATCCCCCTCTCCGAAGAAGCACTCGAAGAAAAAGGCCACCGCCTCCCTGCTCTTTCTGTGATAATGAGATCAGGGGGGAGTGTGTAATAAATTGCGAACAGACGGGCTTACCTGACAAACGCTCGAGGTGTGAACTCTGCAAAGCGGGCACGTCCAAAGAAAAATGGCAAGATGGCGGTGGCCGGTTAATATTGCCAAGTAATCACGCAAAATCTCATGTTCTCTCGCACACACGAGAGTTCAGCTTAGCATAAAAACGGGTCACTGTGAGCAAGAAGGGGGAAGGAAAAACGTAGTCAAGACGAAGACAACTCTTCTAACGACTGAGAAGAAAAAAAGAAGAAAATGAGCAAGAAGTAGGAGAGGTAGAAGAGAACGATACATGAGAAGACGAGGTGTGTGCGGTTTTGAGTAAATCGAAACAGACAGAAAAAAAAAACTGATTACAAGCCATGTTCCACAAAACAAAAAATAATTTTCCACTATAAAACAATTAAACCAAATACCGTTACATGTTCACTACCAACCACGCGAGAAGTCTGCGTTCACTACCAACCATGCGAGAAGTCCGCGTTCACTACCAACCACGCGAGAAGTCCGCGTTCACTACCAACCACGCGAGAAGTCCGCGTTCACTACAAATCACATAAGAAATCATAGAAATGGTGTATAAAAGTTCCCAATTGCTGCAAACCATATAAGTTTTTCTTCAAACATATCTCAGCCCCAGTACTAAAATATATTCTAGCACGTATTTTGTGTGATTAAATTATAAAAAACATGGAATAAGTAAATATAGCCCCGAGAAAAATAATTCATACATGTTTAAAATTTCTGCTTCCTCTGCTGACGGCCAACACCCGGAGCCAAAGTAGTGTAAAGGTTTGAAACATCGACATTTTATACAAAATGACATGTTTTTTTTTTTATTAGATGTTTATAGTTATCATCCTGCATCATTTAAGCGCCATATTCACCGAAGAAGCATTAGAATTCTAACGATTCAAAGAAACAGTATTTTTGGTTAACATGAAGATTGACATAAACGGGGTGAACTCATCGCAAACCTCGAGATTTAACTTTCCACTCTTAAGCAAGTTATTATTCAATAATTATGTTTATTTACTAAGGTTTATCAGAGCCCTCTAATAGAAGTTTTATTATTAATATAGGGGGTGACTACTTACTTCTTTATGTCCGGGTATATGGAAGAATAATCTTAGCGAAGCAAGCGCCTCATGTCTGGGTATAAGAGAAAGAGCTTAGGGAAACAAGTGATCTTTAACTAAGCTGCAGTACGATAATAGATTTTGTCGATCAGTCGGTCACACTTATCTTTCAAATAGAATGTTATGTTTAAGTTTAAAATATCAATTTCGTTTGTCTATTATGCCTACGTTCAAATATCATTTATGTATATATTAATACGATACGTGTCTTATTTTTCTGTGAAATGCTTACATCCGGGTCGTTTGATTGTTAGGTACTTCTATTTCTTGTCATAAATAATTTTACCAAGAATTCTTCATAAGTCTGGATTTTGGTTTCGATTATACCTGATGGCACTCCGGTAATCTATATTTTTTATAAATAATTTTATCAACAATTCTTTATAAGTTTTGATTTCGGTAATGGCTGAAGGAACTCAAGTTATATATATATATATATATATATATATATTACAAAGCTGAACGTGTGCGTGTGTGGTCACAAATAGGCTCCTATATGGTTGAGTATTCAAAAAAAAAAAAAAAACTGATTACATATAATGATAGATTATCGAGGATGAGGAATGGGTATGTTTGATCTGGCAGAACAGTGTTCATAAAAATTGTGGGGCCTGTGTTCGCGCCTGGCCCCCAAAGTATGGAAATAAAAAAATGAAAAAAAAACGTTTACAAGGGTTTTTGATATAGATGTACATAAGAATACTTTGATAAGTATGTTTCAACTTAAATAGGGATGGTATAATAAAATTGTGGGGTCTACGTTCGCGCTTGTACTCCATGGAAATATTGCACAAACTTAAAATACTTTTCATACCTATTTGCGTAAGTATACTTTGATAATTATGTTTCAGTTTGAAAAAATATGGTATAATAAAATTATTGGGTGTTCGTTCGCGCCTGACCTCCATAGAATGTAAATATATCACAAGGTGTAACAAGGTTTTTTAAAAGGGGTGAGGGTCCACAATAACACCTTAACTTTAATCTTAATTCACGTTAGCTTTTATTTATGTTTTTTTTAGTTGAATCATATTGTACCTCATAAATTCACGTTCTTATTAAAGTGAACGCCAAAAAACAACAACGTTAAGTATTTTTTTAAAAACTAATCCTAAATGTTTTTTGTTTATGTTAGCTTGTTTTTAAACGTGTTTGTTTCGTGTTTTATTTATGTATTTTGTCTGTATTATCCGCCCCCTCATTCTACAAAGTTAAACAATAAAAAAACAAACAAAATGCCGGCAACTAACGATAAAAGAAAAAAAAAATGCCGGAAATTATTCTAATAGAATAGATAATGTTAGGACTTTATTTAAGTAGTATACTTAATATATACTTTTTCTGCAAGCTTGCATGTATTGTAAATGCCTTCTTGCTGGCAAATCAAACCATCTCATATAGTTAGCCTTATGTTCAAGTACATTCGAAATATAATACAGTGCAAAGAAACAGTTACTCATGAAAACGAACCTCCTAATGTAAAACCTTGAATAATTGTGTAAACTCGAATGTAAAGTAATATTAAGCCGACTTTACAAATTAATAATAGTTAATTATTGGATTTTAATTAATTTATAAGATGAAACTCTAATGATTTAAACTCGATAGATAACGACACTTCCACCCATTAATATGGGGGGGGGACATTATCATCAAAAGTGTCCTGAATTGTTAACTAAGCACCGGACTTACTACTTAGATATAGATAAGTCACTTGTCCCCATCCTCCCCCCACACTTTTTTTTTTTTTTTTTTTTTTTTTTAATGGAGAGTAAATAATACAGTGGATGTGTTATCGGCAGCTCCAGTAACTCTCGCTTCTATTTTGTCATTCAGTCCTCATTCAATGAGTGATTTTTCTGACAAAGGGTGAAGAAAAAGCTGCTTTAAGGTCGGTAGTACTTGGTGACCAGTAGTCTGAGATGTCGGAAATTTTTCTGTCTCAGTCTGTCCTTGTGGTCATGTCACTAGTAAGGGTGCTGGAGGTAAACGTTTGTCTGGGCTGACGTTATTCGCCTGATAGTCAGGGACCCGAACCTTGGATTAACCACTAAGGAGGCTGTCCTATCAGCAGGCGCAAAGTACTGGGACTGCTGTATTGCCATTTGGTGAGTGGATCTGGACCATGCAGTAGTCTCTGGTGGGGCCTCTCGATGCCATACTAGTGGGTAATTGTTACGGCTTTACCTTTTCGTGTGCTACAAAAAAAAAATTTCCTGTCTTTTTCTCTCTTACTTTCCCTCTCTGTACTGCTCTAACCAAGTATGCCGACCTATTCCACAAATCCCCAAACCTCAACATAAAATATATCCAGAATAAAAACTCGATTAAACCTAGAACCCCATCTTTCAACGTAGACCCTTACTACCAGGTCTCCTTCTCCAACATCAGGGGTCTACGTTCCAACCTTCCAGAGGTTGAAACCCAATTACAGGAGACGAAACCGGACATATTATTTCTAAGTGAAACTGGAATAGGACCGACCACTACCCTAGACGAGTTCATAATTAACGGATACTCAAATTTAATGGCTAAATCAGACCCCCAAGATCGCCATGGGCATGGAATATGTGCCTACATTAAGGATGGCTTCCTGTGTGGCAAGGATATCTCTAGAGAAGATCCTAATTTACCCTATATGTGCTTCAGGGCTGCACTTCCTTACACCACTGCATTTATATTTGCCCTCTATAGGCCCCACAACAGCGGAGTTACTATCTTTAAGAGCATATCTGAGAAAATTGACCACATACTGTCTTCACATCCCTCGGCTAACATCCACATATGTGGTGATTTCAACGTCCATAACGTGGAATGGCTGACCCATTCAAATAAGACAGATGACAAGGGAAGGTTTTGTCATGATTTTGCCATTGCTTATGACCTCACTCAGATTGTTCACGAACCCACCCGTGTGCCCGATACACCCGGTCAATATGCAAGCCTCCTAGACCTTTTTCTCTCAACTTCCCCTGAGCTATGTTCATGTTCTGTTCATTCTCCTCTAGGATCCTCCGACCACTCCGTCGTATCAGTTAAGATAAAAACGAAATGTAAGAAGCCCCCAGACGTACCCCTCCACCGTACTGTATACCAATACTCTATGGCTGACTGGGATAGCTTCCGTACATTCATATCTGATTTACCTCTGCACTTCATGTTTAAAAAGGATGTGTCCTCTATAGTATCAGATCTGACCGAATGGTTAATTGTAGGCATAGACCAATTCATACCATCTAAAAAATTTCAACAAAAACCTAACAGCCAGCCATGGTTCTCCCCAGAATGTGCTGCTGCTATCGCGCACAGAAATTACTTTTTCCATAGCTACCAACGTAATAGATGCACTGAAACTAAAGCTGCTTTCAGGTCTGCCAGCAACCGCTGTAAAAGAGTAATAAAACATGCAAGAGAGCTATATGCCCAGTCTGTTAAATCCAAGGTAGCTGATCAGCGGCTTGGATCCCACCAGTTTTGGCAAATAACAAATAAAATCCTGAACAGAAGTGTGCGTTCTATACCAACCATTATCAATGGACCAGAGGTCATCTCGTCAGCGTCAGACAAGGCCAAACTATTTGCAAAGAACTTTGCAGCTAATTCAACCCTATGTGACGAAGGCCATCAACTCCCCATTTTTCCTCCTATAACACAGAACAAGCTAGGTAACATACAAATATCCGTGCAGGAGGTCGCCAAACTAATAAAGAACCTAGATTCCAGTAAAGCAACTGGCCCTGATGGCATCCCAATTATAGTGTTAAAAAAGCTTCAACAAGAACTTGCTCCCATACTTACGAAACTATTTAAGCGCTGCCTTAAGGAGAAATGCTTTCCGACTCCCTGGAAGACCTCTTCAGTTTGCCCTATATTTAAGAATTCAGGTGATAAGTCATCTCCCTCTCAATACAGACCTATAAGTCTCCTGTGTGTTATGAGTAAGTTGCTGGAATCCATATTAAATAGAGAAATAGTCAACCACCTCAGCAGGAATAACCTTCTTAGTGACACACAATATGGTTTCCGCTCTGCAAGATCTACCGCAGATGTGCTGACGGTTATATCCCACAGGATTAGTGAATCTCTTGACAAAGGCTTCCTTTCTAGGGCAATTGCTCTTGACATATCAAAGGCCTTTGACAAGGTATGGCATAAGGGTCTACTTCACAACATTTCCAGCTACGGTATAACGGGAAATGTTTTCTCAATCATTAACTCATTTCTCTCCGATAGGCTCATAAGAGTAGTGGTCGATGGACAAAAATCGGAGGCCTGCAATATAAATGCTGGAGTCCCCCAGGGGTCAATCCTAGGCCCAACTCTCTTCCTGATCTACATCAATGACCTCCCTAAACACATACTTAAATCATTCGTTGACATCTATGCTGATGACACAACCATCTACGGCAACACATCAAAGCCTGTAAATGACAAACTTCTCTCTGATTCTCTCTCCTCTGATCTCGAGCGCGTGGTTCAGTGGGGGAAGATTTGGCTGGTTACCTTTGATGCATCTAAAACCAAACTCCTATCCTTACATCATCAACGCTCTGATCCCCAGCTGGCATCAATTGTGATGGATGGCTCTCGTCTGGGTGAGGCTCCGTGTTTTGACAAGCTTCTGGGTTTGACCTTTACTCCTGATCTGAAATGGAACACCTACATCAAGTCTGTTGCCAAGGTCGCTGGAAAGATGGTGGGATCCTTCTACCGCTCCAAAAGATCTCACTACTGATGCAATTCTCTATCTATATAAAAGCCAACTACGTCCAAGGATGGAATACTGTTGCCATATCTGGGCAGGAGCTGCTAAAAACAGCCTATTCTGCCTTGACAGAGTACAAAATAGACTTCGTGGCTTAGTTGGGGATGCCCTTTTCTCTACCCTGCAACCTCTCTCCCACAGAAGAGACGTTGCGAGTCTGTCCTTGTTTTATCGTTATTTCCATGGCAGATGCTCGTCTGAACTCCAATCTCTGGTCCCCCCTCGCCAATCTTTCACGAAAAACACCCGTCTAGCTGAATCCACTGTGAAAAATTTCCCCCACTCTATATCTGTGCCTAAATCAAAACGCGGAGTCCATGAACAAAGCTTCTTTCCTAGAACTGCACGCCTGTCGAACTCTGTTCCGTCTGCCTGCTTCCCTCCGAACTACAACTTGGATGTCTTCAAGTCCAATGTTAAGAAATTCCTAATGAACCGCCCCCTTAAGTAAACACTTCAGCAAATCTCCTCACTAACTTAATGTACTTGCAATAATCCTTATCCATGAGTGGCTTCCGGGCCTTGATAAGTGGTGATCACTGTGTAAAAAAAAAAAAAAAAAAATCGGACCTTTAGATAATTCTCGACACAAATTTTGCCTAACTGTTTTTTCCCTTCTCCACTTGCACGTGGCACTCTTTAAAAAATAGATAAATAATATAAAATAAGAACGTTACTTGTAATCGTGTCAAAAGAAGCAAAAAATCCTGCTCATGTGATTATGTGTCTTTTTAAAATATTTACATAACCTTTTTATTTTTATTTATATATCTGTTTAAGCTTTTTATTTTGTCAGTGTACTAGAAGGAATTTAGTTGATTACAACCCTTTCTGCGTGTTCTTTACATTACAATAGTACAACCCTGAATCCGACGGCGCAATACTACACCGTTCAATACTGTAAAACTGAAACGAAGCTGTTCTGCTTGAAAAGAGCGCCATTTTCTTACCCATATTTATATCGAGTCTTCGTTTTAAAAAACTAAAGTAATTACGTATTTACTTTTTTGATATCCCATTTTGCTGTTTCGGATTATTTTACTAAAGTAAATCTTCATTATTTTTCAAAACTGTTTTTGTTTCTTTGTTTTTCGATATTTCGTCGATATTATTTAGTAAGAGTGTTTAGCAGAAAAGCCAACAAACGACTACCCGAAAAAATAAATATACAAGAAATAAATGTTACCATAGCCAATAAAAGTTCAGTTCATGTTTTTTTTTGTTTTGAAATAGTTTTTAATGCTCTTTACTTGAAATAATTTCAGCGAACGGAAATTTAAACGAAATTTGAGGCGATAACCGCTTAAATGAATTTTTATATAAACTACACATCCCATAATCGAATATTCCTCAAGCACAAAATAACGGAAAACATTAAGTTTATAAATATTCCTTACGTTGACGGAACTCTCTTAAATTGTTTACACAGAATGCTCATGTGCCCCTCCTTCAGACTGAAAACGGGCCTCTCCATTTCAAAGTCGCTGCCATTTTGATTTTTTTTTAAAACCGGTTCATGAATTAAAAAAAAAAATTTTACAAATTACTTAAAAATGCAAACCAATGAACTTTTTTTTTTACCATAAAATTAACTTTTATCGACTATGGTAACATTTATTTCTTGTATATTTATATTATTATATATATAACATTTTCTCTTTGTAAGAAAACTTCATTTTGTTGGTCACTCTTGACTACGAATGGAAACAAAGTTGATATAAAAAAATATTTTTTCGCGAAAATTATCTTTACTTTCATCATATTTTGCTTAAGGTAAAATTTTTGAGTATCAAAACCTATCTCTTTACAACCTTTTCATAACCTATCATACTTTCATCAATCACAGTCCATTTTCTGTAGGCTGTTTTTGAACCGTCAACGACGGGTACTTCTGCTAGTATACATATACATATATATATATTTCATATTTTATTTCGGTATCGATTCAAGCTAATGCATCCAAGTCATATGGATATATATTCTTTATTTTTGAAATCACAACTTTATAACATAAAAATCGATAGAACGCTAACTATAATAATATATACGAAATCTGCAAGAATTAAAATATCATATTTAAGTGTACTTTACAACCGGGCTTCGCCGGGTCTCTGTGCTAGCTTAGATAAATACTTTTGTATACAATATCAGAGTGTCTCCATTAACACTGAACATCCACAGAATGCCAACATCAATATATTACATATGAAGGAGTCCCCTGTGGAATTTCCACACCTCCCGTTAGTAAATGCATTATTACATGAATGTAAGCCTCTCTTTGTTTAGTATTTACATTGTTTAGTATGCGATTTGTTTAGTATGTACCCCCATTTAAATTTGAAATATCGTTTTTATTACTAACATACACATTGAATAGACGCTACTCATTCTTTCTCTCTCTTGAATAGTTATCAATGAACCCGAGGCATCATGGGATACTACTGTTTTACTAATCATGAAGGTCTGCAGTAAGAGCAGTAGTAAAAAAAAGGGACAACCATTGATAAGATTTTCTTAAACGAAAAATACTTGCCCACCACTGAGAGTAAGCATAATCCATGAAATTTATGTTCTAAGAATATAATTCCATTCATGTCTTGGGAGAGCTAACTGATTCTAAATGCTGAAACATATGGTTGACGAATGTTGTAATGAAATTCCTTCTCTGTGAAAGAAGGAAGAAAAAAGACGAAATGCCAGTAAAAGAACAGAAGGTTGAATGGAAGGGAGTGGAGTTGGTAATGGAGGGGGAGTGATATCATCACAGTAAGGATTCTTTACAACAGACACTTCCTGCAGAGTTACTGATAGTTTCTGCGAAATTTATACGACAAAGAATTCCTTAAGATTTTTAATTTGGATATGGTTCCAAGAAACTGAATACACAAAATTATTTTGTTCATCCTCGTAAGAAACAAATGTGCATTCAGTATAATGCTGGTGTATGATCTATAAGCAAAACTATGTCACATTTCTCAAATATATTAATAGACTGAAACTTTATTTTTATACTAGCTGCTAGTGTCCCGGCATTGCCAGGAAAAAGATAAATTGAAGAGATTCCATGAAAGTACAAGATAGTTAAGTTAAGAATGAATAGTTTAGATAGAACATTACATCAGCACAGTCTTTTCTCATATGTATTTACATAATGTGCAGTTTCGTAAATAGCCTGGAAAAAATTCTAAGAATTCATTACACGTATACGGACAGAATTCGGCTGCTTCAATGTTTTTAAATGTGAATCCGGCGAAGATCTGTTAAATGTCAGTGGAGAATTATTTTTGAATAGGTTTTATTTGAATAACAACCGGAGGGGGAAAAAGCGAAATAATTTTATTAGATAGAGTAATATGAAATGCTAGCTTTGATCAAAAACTTTTAATATGCCAGAATTTAATATATAAATGTATATTTGTGCATGCATAAAAGAGCACTTTAATTTGCATTGCATCTGCCAAATTTCAATTAACCTTCATTAGCAGTTATTTTGACGAGTTAAAACCAAATCAAATTTGTTCTGTAGGGACCACTCATTTATATATCGAGTTGCCTGTGACGTGTGTGTGTGTGTGTGTGTGTGTGTGTGTGTGTGTGTGTGTGTGGAACGAGAGTTATCAAACAATGAATTTTTTGTCTATAGATTAGAAACTAGATATGTAGGGGATTTTTGGCCTGTGGAACAAATTGGATTTGGTTTTTAGCCAGTAACAATAGTTTCTAAGATCTCAAACTTGTAACTTGGCAGATTTAAGTCGATTTAAAGTGTTCCATTTATGCATAAGCAAATATACATTTATACATTAAAGTTGATTAATTTGATAAATTTTGATATACACGTTTTCTTAGCTCAGATAGTAATGAATAAAGCTGGAGAACTATTTTGGTGTCGATAGTACCCAAGTATTCTTTTTTCTCTTAAATCTTTGAAAATCATTACTGGGCACAATATAATAACCAATAGAGACAAAATTTGCATGAATTAAAATATTTAAACATTTTATGACCGGGCAACGTCGGGCGGTGTACTAGTATATATAAGATTCAGTTGTTTTCATCGCAATCACATTGGTATTAAAAGCCTAATTTTTCTATTTAAAAATTACTAAAACTATCTTAATATACCCGGTTATGGGTATGCGAGTGGCTTCATAATGGTTCACTAATTTTTTTTTTTTTTTTACTTTGAGGTCACCACTTATCAAGGCCCGAAGATCACTCGGGGATAAGGGTTAATGAATGTAAGGTTGTAGTGAATGGTAATGATGTAGGTGATGGAATTTGATTATTTATTAGGACAACTTAAGAACTTGTTTACATTAGATTTGAAGGCTACCATGTAGTATTTAGCCGGAAATATGCCAGAGGAACGGTGTTCCAAAGGCGGGAAGTTCTGAGAAAGAAGCTTTGTTCATGGAATCTGCGTTTACATTTAGGCATAAATAGAGAGTGGGAAAATCATAGTGGTTTTAGCTAATCGAGTGTTTTTTTTTGTGAAAGTTTGACAAAAGGGGACCATAGATTGGAGTTCAGATAAGGACTTACCATGAAACTAGCGATAGAGCAGAGAAACTGCTGTGAGAAAGAGGCTGCAGGGAATTAAAAAAAGGCATCACTTAGTCAGTTTCGAAGCCAGTTTTGAACTCTATCAAGGCAGAATGTGGTGTGCCGATTATTGCATATTCATTTAAAAAACGAACATTAATTCATTTTTTATGGTTTTTATTCGATGATTGAATTTAACTATTACAGTTTTATTCATGCATATTTTCTACATTTTGCATAATTGCGTAGCATTTAGGATAAAAAGTTCTAACACATTTGTCTATATACAAGTGATCTTGTTTGTGTATGCGCAGAATGGTCTTTACCAAATTTCTTTCTCAATTTTTGATCTACAAACTTGAAATTTCTATATAGAGGATTCGGACCTGTTGAAAAGATTCGATTTGGTTTTTAGCCGGTAAAAATAGCTTCTAAGGGGTAAAAATTGAAGAAAAGCTAACGTTTTCGTATCCATGGTAACAACTAAGGCTAGAGTGCTAAATGTTTTGGTTTTGATTCTAGCTGATGGCACCTATGTCATTTTTTTTACCTTTTGAAATCATCATTATATATTGGGTACAATATAATAATCAATAGATAATTAGCTGTATAATATGAAATTTATATAAATTAATATATCATATTTAACCGTATTTTAGGACTGGGCAACGCCAAGCGGCCTGCTAGTAATAAATAAATGTGAATGTTGTTTACATTTACTACACCCATATTATCTTCAAAATAACTTATTGATTAAAATCAATAATAAAACAGAGTCTTTGGAAATGATGTGAACATAAAGAGCCCCAAACCCCAAACAGTTATTTGTATACTTGTTTGCATAACTATTTTTCATATAGTTTATAATAAATTAGCATGCTATCTGGCGTTGCTCGGTCGTAAAATACGCCTAAATATGATATTTTAATTCATGCAGATATCGTATGTATTAGAGCCAATTCTCTTAATTCGTATAGTGTACACAATATATAGTAACGATTTCAAAAGCAAACAAAACTATATATTTATGTTTGGGACCTATCAGCTAGAATCAAAACCAAAATATATAGCACCCCAGCGTTATACATTACATCTGCACTAAGTCCATATGCATAGCAATAGCATAAAAATAACGTTGGTAAACGTACTAATATATATTTGCACACACACACACATATATATATATATATATATATATATATATATATATATATATATAGTGGGGAAAATAAGTGTTGGACACATCCCATTATTCTTTATTTAACACATTTTTAATGCAGCGCATAACGCGAAAATTTAACAAGAAATAGTTACTCATTTAACAATAACAAATAACTTTAAAAATTGGAACATTTTAATGCATAACAAAAATTATATAATAAAAACGAGAATAGCCTGGAAAAAAAGTGTTGGACACATTGTTTTAAATTATATTTTATTATTTTTTATAAATAATGCTGGAAAGAAAAAGTCAAGGGAAGTAATTCACTTCCGGAAGGTACAAGCGGAAGTTAAATAGTTCTCTTTTCTTTCAGCACAACCATACTCTACGTCGTTGGAAAGTATTGGAACACGTTAGTCACCAGTAAGCCATCACGCGTGAAGGTTCTCATGATGAGTAAACGTAAAGAACTCTCTCAAGTCGTCCAGGATAAGATTATTGCCGAGCACAAGAATGGAATTGGTTATCGGCGTATATCTGCTCAATTCAAAATCCCTG
>NC_136490.1:125642575-125662575 GCF_053919585.1 Euprymna scolopes | reverse complement strand
TGCTTCACACGCCCATATTTTTGTCTTTGAAATCGGTGAAATCACCCATTTTTCAATCAAACCGATTTATTGCCTGCTCTAATTAGGAACCCATCGCATGCACCGAGAGAAAGATTCACAAGTCTCTCGCAGTGACAGTCCATTGTAGTCTACATTGCACTGTAGAGAACCTACTGTTGATTATATAGAATCATTTTTAGATATAACGGTTTGAATTAAAGTTTGAAATAAAAACGTCAAGTATTAAGGTTCAATTGTGCTCTCAACAGAAACATTCATTTCAAATGCCCTCTTGTCATATCAAAGAACCTACTATTGATTTTTTTTTTTTATGCCGGGCCTTGTGTGGTAATAAAACTTCTCAAATGACCTTGTGATTTTAAGCTGTATAAGGTGTTAACTTTGGTCAAAATCGGACTGTTATTTCTTTAATTAGATTTTATCGAGTATTGGTACTTATTGAGGAGATTCCAATAAAAAAAAACTATCTACGAACACTGCCAGATACATAAAGTATATTTCTATGAAATGTTTTATAAAAATCGGTCCAGCCGTTGCAGAGTCACATATGATAAGTAATAAATAACAAATAAATTAAATTATTATTTCATGTATCCACATTAAAATGTTATAACGAGATATAACATTTAATTATCGATTTTCAGTATTTGCTTCAACAGCGCTTAATACATGACAAGGTAAGAAGTTATGAAAATATATTTATGGCAATTAAGCTACACAAAATCTTCCGAGTTTCATCCCCTTATAGGGAATCATCAGGCTGAATATTCTCTCGAAGGATAAAACACCAAACATTTTTTTTTATGCTAAACAAATGATAATCCTTACAATAATATTATGACTAATGCAATGATTGCAAGAGATTAATTCTCTTACAAGCAAAGGATTTTTTTTTCCAACGAACGACTAGAAATTAAGTTTTTTTTTAATACAGTCTTAAAGGTTGAAAACCTACCACGATTATGTACTAGACATTTTAGTCCGTTAAAAAATCGATAAAAATTATAGCATGCTGGCTTAAAATGAACTTTTTACCAAACGTCTAGATTAAATAGGGTATTGTAGTGACTGATCCCTATTAATCCCAATTCGTCGGTTTCAAATTCTAATAATGGTGACTCGTAATAAGCGTCTAATTTTAACCTGATAAATAGTCCAGTAAAGGAGGATCATCGTAGGTCCCTCGTGTTAGGGTTTGAAACCGACAGTACCAATGTTCTCCTTGTCTTCTATAATATATATTGGTTTAAAATGATATGAAAGATTCGATTTTATTAGAATGTAGTTAGCAAATTCAATTGTATCACTCAAATATAGCCATTATTAACAGTGTTTTTTGCCATATTATTTTAACCATGTAAACAAATCTTTTATCCAATACTAAATACATTATATATACTAGCGGGCTCGTACCCCGGGATTGCCCTGATGAGAAAAAAGATCATTATCAATTTCAAATATAATTAATAAGAAGCAAGGAACCGTATTTTTAGAGCCGGTTTATTTTGTAAAACTATTGTAGCATGTGCACGAAGTTAATTGATTAAACAGAAAACGCACACAGCCCCTTCCTGGGAAAATAGTAAAAATAAAAGCAAAAAAAATAATATTTTTGTGTAGAGGCGGAGAATTAACTATACAAAAGAGTGATAATCGCAATTTTAACAATTAATTAAGATGTAATATTGCTAGTTTAATTATTTAGTAAAGTGGATTAGTATTAATAAATAAGCGATTTAAAAATGTATATGTCATGAATTTGTTCAAGTGGTAATCGTAAATAGTTCAAATTGTGAACAATGAAAAAATATGGAAGCCTGAAGGTGGAATGGTAATATCAGTTGCATGTATGTAAGATGTATTTTATGGGGATTAATTGTAAAATGAAAAAAATATCAGGTAAATGGTATTAGTTGGATGTATTTAAGGTTTATTTTTTTTATTAATCTATTATATAAACCTCACCTGTCTGTTTAAATGCGTGTATGTTTGTATGTCTGCATAAAACTTTCAACAGAGGCAATGGATTTTCATGAGATTGGTATCGTTTTGAAGCTCGACACTTCGGACGACAAATATTGAAAAATTACTTAAAATCATTACTTCTTTCACTCTCAAACGGGCACTTTTCTACAAGGAGAGGTTGCTTTTCTCGCAGATATTTTCGAAAGTCATCACCTCTTTTCGATTGACTAGGCTTAATTTAAACGTCCAAGGATGGAATACTGCTGCCATATCTGGGCAGGAGCTGCTAAAAACAGCCTATCCTGCCTTAACAGAGTACAAAATAGACTTCGTGGCTTAGTGGGGGATGCCCTTTTCTCTACCCTGCAACCTCTCTCCCACAGAAGAGACGTTGCGAGCTTATCCTTGTTTTATCGTAATTTCCATGGCAGGTGCTCGTCTGAACTCCAATCACTGGTCCCCCCTCGCCAATCTTTCACGAAAAACACCCGTCTAGCTGAATCCACTGTGAAAAATTTCCCCCACTCTTTATCTGTGCCTAAATCAAAACGTGGATTCCATGAACAAAGCTTCTTTCTTAGAACTGCACGGACTACAACTTGGATGTCTTCAAGTCCAACGTTAACAAATTCCTAATGAACCGCCCCCTTAAGTAAACACTTCATCAAATCTCCACACTAACGAAATGTACTTTCAATAACCCTTATCTCTGAGTGGCTTCTGGGCCTTGATAAGTGGTGACCACTGTGTAAAAAAAAAAAAAAAAACTTTTGCTACTTACAGCTTCGCAATGGATGCAACAGAAAAGAAGTCATGTTTTTTTAACGTTCTTTTCCTGCTTCACGGTATGGGTTCGACCCTGCCTGCCTACTACCACATTTTTGCTCAACACACACCTCCAAACACCCAGGCAACGCCGGGCACCCATACTATTTATAAATAAAATGAAAAATATCAGGTAAATGGTATTTGCTTTTAGTTAAGTAATTATTGAAAAAGAAAATCACTTGAATTTGTGACAATTATGATCAATCATTTTTTTCTTGTACTAGCTCGTTCTCACCTGTGGAGTAATTGTTAAATTGTTTGACATTTGATGAAGGTTGGAAGTAACATCGGCCAAAACGTTGTGAATATAACAGCCAAGATGAGAACATTACTCCAAATAATATGAATTATAGCATGAATGAATTTGTGACATATTTCAAACATTATTGTCCTACTGAATAGCAACCGTCTTGGATATAAATTGACATACAAATAAAGAAAGTAAAAAGTGGACCCTAGGTTTACTTTCGTCAGCCTCATAACAGTCACTTTTTTGGGTCCTTTAGACCTCACATTCATACATATATTTCTGACAAAGTGGGAAGATTTGCTGTTTTTTATGTCATAATCTATTATATCTATAAAAATGAGAATGCGTGTGTGAGGACAATTCTCAACCTATATACTCAATAAATTTTCGATCTACAAACTTGAAATTTGGTATATAGAGTATTCAGACAGGTGGGAAACATTGTAATCGTGTGTCAACCGGAAAAAAGGCTGCTAAGGGTCCAAATTGAAAAATTGGTACGTGGCAGTCGTCGAATTTTTACCTGTTTGTTAACTTTTTCACGAATGTGCACGTGTGAACTGTTCACATAAGAGATTCTTCATGCTAAGAATAAGTAGGTTTGAAAACACTTTTTAAAGATCGTGTCAAGCTGACCTAATGATTACTGTACTTAAGTCACTGTTTTTATGTTTTGGTTTCGATCTCAGCTCGGATTTTTTTTTTTTTTTTTTTTTTTTTACAAGAAGTAAACTGTTTAGAAAAAACAATACTCGCATGCACATGTCTCAGTTTTTGTAGGAACTAAAATAATATTTATGCGTATTTTACGACCAGACAACGCTTGGTGGCCTGCTAATTTTTGACCTTGAAATTGTATTTTTTAGCTTCTTACATAAAGTGACTTTATGCGTTGTCAGGAGTAATTTCCATTAAGAATAAAAAGAAAAATTTTAATTAAAAAAAATATATATATTTTTGAAAGAAACGACTAGAAGATTATGCATAAATGAAGGACGACTTAAATATTTATTAAAGGAGTTGAGTGAATAGGAAATTCTGTCCAATTTAATGGAGAGACGTTAAAATGTTGGAAGAAAATCAAAGTAATTCTTCCTTCTTTTCACTTATCTTTCCTCAATATGAAGACAACTAATAAGCCCGATTGGTAAGTGCCCAAATATAACAATAGAAAATCTGAAGGTGGAGGGGGGGTGATCGAAGGGTCACTTGGTTGTGGGACGGGGAAGAAATTAATGGTTACAAAAAGAGTCAAGATTTGCACACAGAAAAAAAAGGAAAGGTTTTGTGCAAAAAGGGTATACAAAAAGGGACTAAAAGAACAATGGAAATATTTGGCGAAGGTGGTAGTAACAGCAAAATCCAGACTAGGGTCTCCGTTAGCAGTGTCTCACTTCGGTGCGTCTGATTTAGCCTACTCAGGAGTTAATTGCTTAAATTTGGTCTATTAAGTAAACAAAAGCAAAGAGTAAAACAAACTAATCTTATTTTTTCACATGACTTGCAAAGAAACCACGCAAAAACTAAAGCAAAATTTATTTTTGAAAACCATGGAAGCTTTTTTTTTTGGAAAAGAAATTTCCATGGTAAAGTTTCTTCCCTGGAGCTTCACGTCTGTGCAAGACAATAGCGCGATGCTGCTTTCCAGCTGACTATAATATGGTAATTTTCAAGTTCAATGTAAACAAGTTCCTGTTGAACTGTCCTCTTAAATAATCCAATCGTACTCGATTTCCACTATTACCGATCATCACTGATGTCTCAACGGCCAACTGACATTCATTAGCGTTTATTATCGAATGGCATTTAAGACTTGATAAGTCATGACCTCCTAGTAAAAAGAATCTGGGTTTGTATTACTGTACACATAGATTCGAAAAAGTTGTCAAAAAACAAATATAGAACAAATAAATGTTATCAAAGGCAAGATAAGTTACTTTTCTACCTAACTGGATATAATTCACGTGTTTTTATTCAGTGTAACATGTTTATTCAGCTCGAAAAACATGCAATGTTTACCGATGTATTGGAAAATTCAAAATGGCAGCCGACTGTCTCTCGGAGAGGGTACGTTTGGGAAAAGGTATTATAAATAATAAACTAGACAAAATACTGTTAGAAATTCGCTCAATATATGTTACCGTGACATAAGTTGACATGTATTCGGTTGTTTTCTAACAGTATTTTGTCTAGTTTATTATTTATAATACCTTTTCCCAAACGTACCCTCTCCGAGAGACAGTCGGCTGCCATTTTGAATTTTCCAATATATCGGTAAACATTGCATGTTTTTCGAGCTGAATAAACATGTTACACTGAATAAAAACACGTGAATTATATCCAGTTAGGTAGAAAAGTAACTTATCTTGCCTTTGATAACATTTATTTGTTCTATATTTGTTTTTTGACAACTTTTTCGAATCTATGTGTACAGTAATACAAACCCAAGAATCTTATAATGTAGGCTTTTGTTAACGTTTTTCTTTCCGTGTGTTTTTCTCATATATTTTTACATATGAAGGAGACGATGACCATTTCATCTTAAAAAAGGTGTTGTAATAATTTAACGATGCATCCATTATCCTAAACTGATTTGCTATTGACTATCGTTAGACGAGGCAGATATTTCCACCATTACAGATGTCTGTCCGGTCACCTGATACTTATTAACGCTCATTACCGGATGGCATTTGGCTCCTGATAAGCTATGACGCTTCAGTGAAACGAATGTTATATCTAGGGCTATGACAATAGCATATTATTTTCCTTGTTTTGATTCTCATGTATATATCCATTGATTTCTTATGTTTTTTATGTAGAGTGATGTGGTTCTCGGTTGATTAATTGTGTCGGATATATACTCGAAAGTCAAAACAATGAAAAGAATATGCTGTTGTCATAGCCCTAGTTATAACAATAGATTACTATTTACTCTTTGAGCATGCTGTATGAAGTTAACTATGGATCCATTGTGCTTTAAGTTAGACGGGGGGGGGCAGAAAAGGTTTAAAGTCTATAACTAGTAGAGGAAAATTTTAATTAAGTATCTATTTGTCCCCTTCCCTCTCTTTTAGTAAAGTGTAGAAGCTCATGTGTTACGTATCTCTGGTTGTTTCCTTTTACGACATTAACTTTTTGATTCAATTATTTTTGACAGAATTCTATGCTACAGCAGAACTCCGACCGCTCGAATTTGTTTTTCTATGAATATTCGAGGTCGCTGACAAATCTGATAAGCAAACCCATTGCAAATTTGCCGTTTGCATTGTAGGAACTCCTGGAACCTCGGACTAGTTTGCCCCCTCTCACAGCCTTCGTTTACTCTATGCACGATCGGTTTCTTACTGAAATGTGCCGATGCGCATAGTTACTTGCCGTTTCACAAGGCGCATGGATACATGGCGGACATTTTTAATGACGGGAAATATTTTTCATAAGATGAAAAGTTTTCACCTCATTTAATAGTACTTAGAACAAATACTTTCATGAAATAAAAGAAATAGTTTTCGCCTCATTTAATAGTAAAACTACTGCTGTCAGCAAGATTCCTCAAGCGGTTTACAAACACATTTTTATGTTTTTCGTTCTTTCTTTTGAGATTGTTCTTCAATTATAGTACTTGTGTAGTTGTATAGGTTCTTCTACAGTTTAACCTTTTTTTTTGTAAGTAACGTGCCGATATTTACCGAGTAGAATACCGTTTAACATTTCACAGGAATTCTGTGTTTACATTAGGGGGTGAGGGGGGGAGCGGGTGTGTTGTGCCCAACGTGAAAACTTAATTTTTCCGATCAATTAAAAAGTATAAAAAGCTATGTAACGACATCAAAAATGAATCATTTTTTTTTTAAACTTATTTCAGATGTCTGCTAACGATTCCTCTGCGATATGCTAAGTAAATTTACTACGCAAATGCGCACGTAAGAAAACACTAATGAAGCGTTAACGAAGGCTGTGAAATGGCGCCAGATAATCCCAGGGTCTAGGGATTAATACCATGCAAAAGGTAAATTTGCGACGGGTTTGGTTATCAGATTCTTTGTCAACTACTTTGAATACCTTTAAAAAAAAAAAAAAAAAAAGAAAAAAAAAAAAGAAAAAAATACAAATGAGAGTGATCAGTGTTCTGTAATAGCACGAGGTAATATTTATGTCACTTCCTTTCTAGTTATCCATGGACTCCAGCTCTCAAACTCACTAATAATTCACAAACAGCTATCCATTGTATTTTATTGTGATTTAATACTTCAAATGGTTCTGAAAACGAGAACATCAAATTTGTATCGAACATCTTTTAGATAACAAGTTCTATGTTAAAGGCATGCATACCCCAATTGAATTTGATTTTTTCTACTTTTGAACCACGACTCAAAATTATTGGAAACAGTTTAATTGAATAGATCTTGTTCACATCATTTTCTAATTTGATATCTTTTAATTACTTCTATGAAAGATAATTCATATATGAACGGGCTGCGAATAAATAGCTATAAACCAACCGAGATAAGTAGTCATCAAATATCATGAATTTGGCATAAGGCCATGAGGAGAATCAACAGAGTTTGGTGATAAGAGTTGTCAATAGTCTCCTGCTGTTTTCAAATCAGCTGCCATTTATCAGGAACGATTATTAAAATAGCAGAAAACATTTAAATTTGAAAATCTCACTTCAATGTGAGGAAATAGGAATCCATAAAAGAATGAATTAAGTTTAGTCCTATTTAGTATTGATTATTATTTAGCTATTGGGTACAAATAATACAGAAAAGGACTCTACTATTTGCTATTTAGTTACTTTACATAAAGGCCAAAAACCCTAGAGGATAAAGGGTTAATGAGGTCGACAGATTATCAATTGAATGATGAAGAATATTATGAGAGGATTGATTGAAAATGATCAGTGGAATGACCAAACTTTATTTTACTTATGAAAACAGCTTAAGACATGCATGTGTTGTATAAATATTTAAGTTATAACATCACCTTTATTGTTATGCAAACTTACAAATTATTCATGAAAACATGAATTTTTTATTAAGCTGGTCCATACGTAACTGGATTGCGCACATTTTACAATTACACATGGTTTATAGTTTCCAAATTAAATTATACGCAGTAATTTAGTTATAACAAACCTCGGAAAACCTTCAGAGAGCTCGTCAGAAATGCACCTTTGTGTAAAACTTATTTCCTTGTTTGACACTGTGCAAAGAAGGTAACTGGACAGGTTAAAACAGGAGTAGAAGCATTTGTCCAAATGCAGAAATCCCACTGTATATCCCATTTTTCCCAATAGTTCACTTTAGCCTGTGCAGTTATTACACATAGGCAGCAAGTGTTTCGCCATTTCGACTGATGAAAAAAAAAGACAAAAAATTATAGCATCAAGAAACCATCATAAAAGTGCAATAGTCACAGCTAAAATGACTACAAAATCTGTTCCATTTAAGAGTTCCTATTTACAATGCCTCCCCACATGTCAGAGTTAGACATAAGGGTCGTTTTTTAACGTGGTGAAAAGGAACAAAATTTAAAATGGTCTCAGTCGTGACGGATTTCTCCTGCACTGAGAGAGAACAAGAAATTGAAGTGCAGCATCTGAAAAACAGATACTACACCGAGTTATATATATATATTTTTTTTACTCTGAAAAGCTGACAACAAAACTGTAATAAACAAAAAATTAGGCACAAGGCCACTCAAAAATTAGGGAGGGGTGTCTGTGGTCATCCTCGTCACTACCTTTGTTAGTCTATGCTGATCCTAGCTAAAGTTCTCATTTACCACAATACCTCAAGCACACCCGGGGTCGTCCTACTTAAGATTCCCAAATCATATTATGTGGGTGTGGGTGTTTTTTTTTCTTTCTGTTTTAAATAAACAGTAAAATATAAAAAAAATGTTAATCCAAAAAAATATAAAAAAAATGTTAGTGAGACCCTTCCAACTCTCTCTAGATGGTAGAACGCACACTGTTTTCCGGCTTGACGTTAGCCAAAAACAAACAAATCGGTCCTGGAGATGACCTAAAACTATATCTAATAGTGAGGCTCCACCTTGCGGGCCTTGGGGAGTGTGGAGCCACCCTTTAATTACCATTCCTCCCAGGTCCACTCTGACCCAGAGTGGTAGTACCTGTTAGGGTCCCAACTATGGGTTAAATAGAATCCAACTTAAAAAAATATATACTCCATTAAAAATCGTTCCTCAAAATAACTAGATTCGGCATTAAATAACCTGAAAAAGGTTGATATGCCGTAAAACAAAAACAACCAACCAACTAACCAAAAACAATCAAGTTATTCTCTATATGTGACTGAAATTCGAGCTTGGATTAAAGAAACTGGGGATAGGTGGGGGTGTTATGTGAAGTTTCTCCAAGATTGCTGATTTGGGTAGCCGGGGACGAAAAAGAACTGGATTGTGGGCATCTTGGAGATTTCCTATTTACTCGACTAGCAAAGAACATAGACTAAACACTTGTTTTAGGGGTCTGGAGTTCAGCAGAATCTAGAACCGTGTGCGCCATGCTTATTCAGGTAACACAAACTCCAAGTTAGCACCTCTATGCACGCACAGACTCACTATCTTTATCCATCTTCTGTCAAAGGCCTCAGAGTACAATCTTTTCCAATCACATCTGATCTTTACCTTCAGCTGGTGCTTGAAGAAGTGGACCAGATACTGATCAGCAAAACTTCGAACCTGCACTTCTCTTGTAATCCATATCACCATTCTGGCCATGGTGAAGATCTAAAGAAACATCATTTCTCCCTGTCCCGTGACGGCTCTGTACTCTGGATGACATAGGACATGTCCAGCAAGCTGCATGAGATCAATGCAAGCTGTCACCTCGTTGACATACATCCAGTCTCGTCTGAATCTGCTGCAATCGAAGAATGCATGTTCCGGCGTTTCCTCGGCTGGGGTCCTGCAATGGGAACACCCTGATGACCTCCTTTGATTGTGGCCAGAAGGCCAAGAATGTTATTGATAAGATGCAGAAACGTATGTGCAATTTAATTGGCCCCTCTATATTCTTCTCAGCAACCTCTTTCTCACAAACGTGATGTTGCTAGTTTCAGTTTTTTCTAGAAATACTATTTTGGCATGCGTTCTTCAGAATTGCCCAATCTGCTTCTTTGACACGTTGGTCTAGTGGTTTTTATCAATTTCGCTATTTCGATATCTCATTGTAATACAGCTTCCTCTTCCAGTAGCTTTTATTCCTAGAACTACAAGCTTGTGGAACTCTTCCTGCTGACTATTTTCTTTCTTTTATCCTTGATCTTTTCAAGACAATAAGACATAATCAGATTGACACACCAGTTCCCATTAGGTCACCAAATTTAAGCGATGTTGAGCCTGCTCAATATTAAAATCGGTGACCATTTGGTAATGCCAGATGCTGTATGTGCTCAGAGCCTGGAGAGGGATGAGCGCTGCCATGAAATAATGCAGTACCCCCACGACCCCGGAAATTTTAGGGACACATCTTTTTTCAAGACTAAGGTTAATAGGCATCTACTATCCTTGCTAGAATCATCTTTTCTTAGATTTTTACATTAAGTTGCTTCACGTCTTGTTTGGAGTGATTTCCATTAAAAAATGCATTCATTTGCAGAAATGATGAACTCATGATTTGGGGAAAATCTATAATAATGTGGGGGAATAATGAGTAATAAACAATTCTGCCAACCTTGGACCCCAAAAACTACTTTGCCTAATTTCCCAATGTGGATGGTAACAACACTAGACAGTGATCATTACTTCTTCTCGCATCTTTGATATCCAATCATCAGCTATCTTTACTTGAAGGTAAACTGCTCATAGACTTTTGGCAGTCGGCAAACCCTGATTCCTTACCTCATTTTATCTCTACTTTCAACCTACACCCAACGGTGTAGTTAAGAGAAAAGTGGTTTGTCTTGCTATCCATGGTAAGATGGACTCGTATGTAAACAAATAATAAATTATCAAGAGTAACATCAGTTTGAGAATCAGGCTTTATGTATAAAAATGTCGGTTGAATGATGAGTATTATGAGGAGATTGAAATTATCAGTGGAATGACGAAATTTTATTTTACAAGTATATGTTGTCGTCAGATTTGAAGACGACCATGTTTCAATTCACGAGTAGCCACAGTAAAAGTTTTCAGAGATGAGACGTATAAATATTTAAGTTATGACGTCACATTTTTTGTTACCCAAACTTACAAGTAATTCATGAGAACATGAATCTATTATCAAAGCATATTCGTATGTGGCTTGTTGTATGATGTAACTGGACTGCACACATTTTACAATTACATGCGGTTTACAGTCTTTATATTGAATTAATAATTAATTAATGGGTAGATTGTCAGTTGAATCAAGAAGCATACCATGAGATGATTGAAAGTAATTTGCTTTATAGTATATCAACCTTTTTCAGGTATTTAATGCCGAATCCAATAATGTTGGAAGAATTTTTTATGCATCAAGTTCTTTATATCTTCAAAAATTGGTTCATAGAATTTTTATTTTTTTACAGAGAACAATTTTTTATTTTATTTTGCACGACGTGATGAAGTTTTGCAAAGAGAAAGGAAAAATAAACAAAACATTGATACTTGCTGCATTTTTATATCAGAAAGCCAGTATCTTCAGACAGTCTGATCTTGTAGCACTTCTGATAACATGGATTTCTAATTTTATTATTTTATTTTAATAGCTATCAGCAAAGGTATTTTTTTTTGTTTGTTTGTAAACTTTATGAAAATGGCTTTAAACAAAAGATCTAACAAATCTTTTCATATACATTTACAAAACATAGCTGCATCCGGAGGGGGCATTATTGTGTTAGTCTTCATATGCTGAAGCCAAGTTTGAGATGTGCCAAAAAACAAAAACAAAACAAAAAAAAACGTACAGGTAAGTAGATATGATGTCTATCAGTTCATAAAAATCAGTAGCAATTTGATGTTTGGGTGGTCTACTCATGTGAAATGATAATTGTGCCACCCGAAAGAAATGGTAACAATGTTGCGAAATGCATGACTGCACCAACCCTTCAAGCATATGTCCTTTTTCTGAAGAGCCACCCAAGAAAGCTCTCAAAAATACACACCCATAACTTGTTTTTTTTTTTGTTTTTTTAACATACAATAATTCAAGAATATTTGACATGTGCATGCATACATATCATATGGAAAAAAACTTGAATGCCTACTTGAGAGAACTTGAATGCCTACTAGACACTTTCCTCGAGTGTCTAAGATTTCTCTGTAAAGAGCTTTGTCAGGACAAAGCTGGTATGAAGATACTTAAACCTACAAGTAAACCCTGACCAAATATTCACCTTAGCATAGTATTTGAAGACCAATAAGATCCCCATACATGGCTCACACACATTGACTTGTATAAGGAATGGTGCACCTTCCACAAGTGATGTCTCTAGTAACAGCATTAAGCTGGATACTCCACCAGAAAAGATGAATTTTTGTCCTGGAATCCTCTAAGATCAACTAACTACTAAAAAGGAACCATAACACAGTTAACTCGTTAATTGGGGAGAGGAAAATTAATTTTCATTACTTCTTTACCAACTCAGTCTAATAGGTAAAGGAAAACTTTAACAAAATATTTGAATATTTATATATCTCATATAGAAATCAAATCTTAGTCCTAGGAAGAGGCCGTATGATTCCCGAGAACTTCGATTGAAGTAAAATTAAAAAAAAAAAAAAAAAAAAAAAAAAATTATCGATGTTTGGTTTGGTTTGGTTATTTTACGACATATCAACCTTTTTGGGTTATTTAATGCCGTATCCAGTTATTTTGGAAATAGTATTCATGCTGCATCTGGTTATTTTGTAGAAGGCTTTTATTCTTCAAGTTCTTTGTATTTTTTAATCGCTAGTTTGTAGTGTTTGGTTTGTTTTTTTTTCATAGTGGATTTTATCGTTTTTGTTCCCTGCCCAGCAGAATATGAGTTTTGCAAATGGGAGAGGGAAAACGGTTACAGTACATTTTAAGTAAGAAAACCAGTTAGAAAACGGTTGGTACATTTTAAGTTAGGAAACCAGTCAGAAAGTGGAGGAGATAGAAAGAGAAGGGGGAAATGTGAAAGGGGAAAAGGTGGATTGTTTTTGATTTTGGTTTGACAGAACATAAGTTTTGCAAAAGGAAATAGAAAAACAAAAACCATCAATGTTGGATGCACTTCATCTCAGGAAGCCAATATCTTCAGGAAGCCTGATCTGGTAGCACCAGTATTTATGGATGTAAAATGCATTTAAATCAAGTTTCCAGAAGGAAGATTTCCAAATATTTATTCAAGATTGAATAGTGTTAGGCCTTGTGCCAATGATAAGGTATTCAGCCGCCTTCATTTACAGGCTGAAATAAAATTTATATAGAGATTTCTAACTGAACTTTTCTAAATGAAATTGAATTAAATTATTTAATCTTTTTCATTTGTATTTTTTGTTCTGTTTTCACGGTATACTTTTGATTTGTTTCTTTTCTTTGAAAAAGAGATTTTCTCTCGAAATTATCAAAGGCATTTTACCATCCTGGTGTTGCGTGGCCGATCGTCCGGGGACAATCGACCCAACAACTAACAAAGTAGACACAGGTAAAAAGTAAACAGCAGAAAGTCAAAGGCGAATCTTAAAAGTTCAACATGATTTTTTTTTATTTAACAATATAAGAAAGGCGAATGATGAGTCATGAAAGGGATAAGGCTAAAATGTTCAGGAAAGGAATATTTTGGTAATAAAGCTAATGTTTGTAACTTCTTGTATGGTCGCTAAGACTATGTATGTATTTAGTCTTGTTGCGGGCCAGGATATAAATATCTTAACTCGCTACAAAAGAAAATAATGAAACTAATAGAAAGAAGGAAACTCAATTGCTGGATAAAATAAACGCGTCGTTTATTTACTGTTGAAAAATGAATGTTTTAGGTGTAACACGTGTTCATGTTCGCGCGGGTGTCACCATTGTTTGTTGCGGGACTGGTGGTATAGAAAGAGAAGGAAATGCATGTAAAGTGTATGTACTGTCTGTTAGCTTTTGCCGCTACATAGTAGCAGGTGGTGCGAGGCGCAGGCGCCGCAAGGGAGGCGGCTGGTCCACCGACCACTCGGCTCGGAAGGAGAGTTGGAAAAGGGCAGGAAACAGCTTGTCTCTTGTTTTTATTTGTTTTCGGTGGTCTTTTGCGCATGTGTGGATTTCCTTTGAAAGGGGAAGTGACGTGGCCCATGTGTGCGTATGTGTGAGTACATGTGTGTACGTTAGCGTGAATGTGAGTGTATATACATGAACGTGAATATATGTATGTGTGTCGACGTGCACGCGTATGTTTGTGTGCGCGTATGTATATAACAAGAAATATGGCTTGAGATGTGAACGCATGTTTTTGTGCAAGACTAGAAGGGCTCGTACAATACTTCCCTTCCCAGGAAAAAAAATGCAGTGTATATATATATATATATATATATATATATATATATACACTGCATTTTTTTTTCCTGGGAAGGGAAGTATTGTACGAGCCCTTCTAGTCTTGCACAAAAACATGCGTTCACATCTCAAGCCATATTAGTAATGTTTTCGGCTATTGACTTTTCGTCCTGTTTTTTTGCTGTTGGTGTGGTTGTTTGAAAAAAACGTCAAAAACGGAGTGTGTTCATAAAAAAAGTATTTACTTATGCGTGGAAAAGGCGTTTATTCTTTTTTTAGGGTGACATTTGTTTTGTTTGTTTTTTTGTTGTGTGCTGACATGTGCAACGAGTTGCTTGGACAATGAAGTGAATTGTTCGTTTGGAAGGAAAGTTTTTGTTTCATGTTGACGTCGTGTGTCAAGTTGACGGTGTCTTCGCAAGTGAGTCTGCGGTAGTATGTGTACATTGTTTGGACGAGCGCTAGTTGCACATTCGTTCGTGTTGAACGGTAGTGTCCAGTTGCCGGCTGGCAACAAAACTTCCAAGTTGTGAGTTTATCAGCATGATAGGTGTATCTCAACTCTTATTGTTGATTCAACTTCTTCCTATGAGTTGACAGTGATGTCCTGTAATTGTTTCTTTTTTGTTGCGTCTGCTGTGTGGGAGAGAATGTGCATAGGCCTATGTGATTTTGCTCTTCGCGTTTGTTGCAGGGTAATGTCAGGAAACCGTGAAAAATGTTTGTCGAGCTCGAATTTTTCTTTATATTCGGTATGAAGTCGACAGCTCCGTGTTTATTTTTCTGACGAGAGGTTTCGTCATTGTTGTTTGTAGTTCGTTGAGGTTCTTGTCGATAGTAGTTCACTTGTTTTTCTTTGTTGAAATGTTCGTTTTTTTCTTTATCAAATACAACGCGCGTCTCGCTCAAAACAATTAATTTTTAAAAAAAGTAGGGTCACCATGCTTGTTCATTTCACGTCTCGTCATGGTCGCCGGTTTTTTGTGGACGTGTGGTTATAGAAGGAAATGCGTGTTCCTCTTGCGTTCGGGTGTCACCAATTTGTGGTGTGGCAAAATAGGGAAAATGGATTGCTTTGAGGAAGGAACGAACAACGCGTTTATTGAACTAAACGAACTAGGATTTATTTCGTGAAGAAACAAATGAAAGAAAAGGGTACAACACGTGTTTAGTTTGGTGTGCGTCTCTCGCTGTTAGCTCGTGAGAGGGAAAGTATTGTTGTAGAGAGAGAGAGAGAGTGTGTGTGTATGAGTGTTTCGTTCAAACACATCCATTTCATTTTAAAATAACGGGGTCACCATCGTTTGTTGCGAGCCAGGATATAAATATCATAACTCGTCACAAAAGAAAATAATGAAACGAATCGAAAGAATGAAACAAAACTCAATTGCTAGATAAAATAAACATTTCGTTTATTTTCTGTTGAAAAATGAATGTTTTAGGTGTAACACGTGTTCATGTTCGCGTGGGTGTCACCATTATTTGCGGGACAGGTGGTATAGAAAGAGAAGGAAATGTGTGTAAAGTGTACGTACTGTCTGTTAGCTTTTGCCCCACATAGTAGCAAGTGGCATGAGGCGCGCGGGCGCGTGTGCGCCGCAAGGGAGGCGGCTGGTCCACCGACCATTCGGCTCAGAACGAGAGTCAGAAAAGGGCAGGAAACAGCTTGTCTCTTGCTTTTATAGTTGTTTCCGCTGGTCTTTTGCGCATGCGTGGATTTCCTTTGAAAGGGGAAGTGACGTTGCCCATGTGGGCGTACGTGTGCACGTATGTGAGTATATATGTGTATGTTAGCGTGTTTGTGTATATACACGTGAATGTATGTACATGTGTGGACGTGCGCGAGTATATTTGTGTGCGCGTATGTATATTACAAGAAATATGGCTTGAGATGTGAACGCGTGTTTTTTTGCAAGACTAGAAGGGCTCATACAGGCTGATAGGTTTTGTGAAGAGTTCGTTAATAGAGAGGAAAGTGTTCCAAGATAGAATTGACACATTGAAGTCCGGCTGAAAGAGACGATGGTTCTGTATTCTTGTGCGCACGTGTTCATAGCTAGTAGTTGCTGGAACAAAGGGAAAGCCGGTTAAAAGAGAAGGAAAAGGCAAATACTTCAGTGTGTTGCCGTGCCGTCGTAAGCCTGATTAAGAATGTTCGTTTCAGGGTACCGCACGTGGAAACAAATAGTTAAGTTTGTTTTGTACTCGCGTTATGCCTGAGGGCCAAAGCCCTCCCCCCGGCGATGTTTGCTGTTCGGCAGACCAGCTAGAAAAAGGCTGATGGTTTCCGGTTTTTGCCTTTTATAAACTGTCACATGACAGAGAGCTGTCTTGTGATTGGACAAGCCAGGCGAAAATGAATTTCAAATCTCGAAGCTGCAAGATGTAGCTCTGCTTGTTAGTAAAGACTGTCGACTGCTACTGCTGCTGGAATCCTTTGGCGCCGGTGGATTCGGTCGCCGTGACTGGTAGCGTCTATCACCGCTTCGGGAGCCTCCTCTTACTCTCCTGGCCAGGGCTGGCGCCGGTCAAAAGTATTGTTACAACACGCGCCGGTCCGGTCCAAGAGAGAAAACAAATGAATAGCATTAACTCTGATGAATCCAATACAACCAAAAGAATTCCACGTGTAAATTGATTGTGTTTGTGTTCGATTCAGCTCGGAATCAAAGTTTCTGCCATCTCCTTTTGTGCAGAAAAAGTTGAAATTAGATGTACTTCACCTCAGTTCGACTTTAGAAAACGGTTATTTGCCGCCAGGCGGTGTGTATAAGATTGTTCCCAAATTAAAAATATGTCCGGCATGGCAAAATATAAACTACGATGTGAGCGCACCGCAACACTGGTAAGTAAATCTGTGGGAACATGAGAATTGGCAGCCAACCGGATGTTAACGCATCCACCATGAGAGACAAAATAAAAAATCGTCGTTCGCACATGGCTCCACGCATCGCTTCCGCTTGGGAAGGAAAAAATAAGATAACCACAAAATAATTATCAACCAATGGCAGAGCTCCGCGCCTAAAATAAACACCTCAAATATCACAGTCGCTGGAAGCCAGTTTGCCACTATAAAAACGAGGTATTTGAAGGAACCAAGAGGAGGGAACAGGAGATTTTCGCCAAGCTGCGTCAGTGAACGCACGACCTAAAGAGATGAAGAAGAAAAAGAAATAAGGCACCAGTGAACTGAGGCCGACTACGCTCTCGTGTTATGGGCCAAGCGCCTTCAATTCCAAACGATGCCTAATTAACATAAACCAAAGAAGAGAGAGGAGGAGAAAGACGACGAAGACGCCGGGCTGCTAGAGCTGATGAAGGAAGTCCCTCGCTTTCCAGTTACAAGTCAGGACACGCATCACCGACAGCAGGATGAGCGGCCTACCCTGACCCTCTCCATCGTCTAAAAAATAAGTTACATTTTACGAACGCTCATTCCTTGTCAATTCATACATACCTACAAACAGTTTACGAACATTCATCTCCTTTGTTAAATCACATTCCATCCTACGAACACTTTGCCTCTCCTAATACAAATTGTTGGTAGTAAATAAAATCGGTTCTCAACCTTCAATATTCGTCTGTCTTTATATGGAGTCAGAATCTACACACTTCAAACGTTATTCATTTCAGGTATTCTTGGTTGTGGCCTCTATGGCATCCTTTCCTCCCCCTAATCCTTCTCATAAATACCTAGGCCATAAGTCCATGTTCACTAATTTTTATGTGAAGATTTTGAAAAATGGATAAACAAAGGTTTATAGTTTAAATTCCGCTGTCGTATGTCCGTTTTTATCCATACATTACGTCAGTTTGCTATCCTGGTATATATATACGAGGGAGGTTCCAAAAGTAATGTCTCCTATTTTTTATAATTCGCTCGAATGAATCTGAGGAGATTGCAAAGTGCATTGTTATGATGACTGAACTTATGCATTCATGACCTGAAAGTTTAATACCCCCTGATATTGATGGTGTGAGACTAAGAAAGCAACCCCTGTCATCGACGTGTGTCAGAAACAAAGATCACCATTGAATTCCCGCATCCAGAAAACAATGAACCGATCTCTTAATCTGTTGAACGTTTACAAAGCGAATACAATTGATGTCATCACAGTTTGATGGGTTCATCGATTTCAGAGTGGCAACATGGATGTGATTGAAGTGTGCCTTGGATATTTAACAACCAAGACATCAAAAGAGGTTGGAAAAAGTACATTGAAAATGGTAACTATATAGAAAAATCAGTGCTGGAACACACTATGTTACTCATTTTAATAGTACCACTCCCATCTTCGTAGCTTTTCAACACTTTAGTTTTAGAGTAAAAAATAGGCCTTACTTTTAGAATGAGCCGTGTGTGTGTGTGTATATATATATATATATATATATATATATGTGTGTGTGTGTGTGTATGTGTATATACATATATGTGTGTACACATACATGTGTGTCTGTATACACACGTGTATATATATATATATATGTGTGTGTGTATATACATATGTGTGTGTATATAAAGTGTATGAGCCGAATGACTTTCTATCAATTTAATTCTTTCTGTCTATTTAAATACTTTCAAATTGTTAAATTTGTTACGAAGCATTTCATTCTTTTTCAGCTGTCAATAAAATATTAAAATGGTTGATTTGTCTAAATGAAAAAGCATTGGTGAATTAATTTCGAAATAAATTTATTTGTAATAATGTTATTTAATGCTTGTTTTAGTACATTCTCCAATTCCATTCTTTTATTTAAAAAATCGATTCATTGTAAAAAAAAAAAAAATAAATAAAATAATAAATAAAATGTGAAAGTCATTCAAAGGAAAGAAAAACATTGACAGTCTTGTTCATATAAGGATGATATGCAGGTATTAACCACAAAAAAATGTTAATTTATCTTTCCAAAATTCCCAGAAAAATAAATTTAAAAAATCCTTGTGTGAATGCGATGTTGTTTTAGGCATATTGATTTGTATTTTAAATAAATATGATTTAATTTCTTAACCTTCATACGAACATATTTATGAAGTGTATTTGTAGATGACCTGTTATAGTTGTATTGCATCCGTACAAAAATTAGTGTAGATGAATTGTGTTTTTACAGGAACCTTCACAATCAACTCAACTATATCCTGTCGTTTGTCTGCGCATGGGCTACCCCTCAAAAACATTGCCTCGGCGCGTGGGACACCCCAAAAACCATTACCCAGGTGCATGAACCATACCAGTCGAATTGCTTCTGCATGTGGGCCATCTCAATCAAATTCTCTCTGTAGATTGACCATTCCAGTCGAATTGAATTCGCAGACTACTATTGTAGCAAAAATTTACTTGTTGACAAATAATTTGTAAATAAAAAATTGAATAGAAAATGTAAAAATAAACAGTCCAGAAAAGAAAAGGAATTAATTTTAAAAGGTAAAAAACAAACCTACATATACAAAAGAAAAGTGAAGAGAGAGAGAGAAAGAGAGAGAGAGAG
>NC_136490.1:125579754-125642475 GCF_053919585.1 Euprymna scolopes | reverse complement strand
GGGGTGAATGACGAGTCAAAAAAAAAAAAAAAAAAAAAAAAAAATTATCTATATATATATATATATATATGTATATATATATATTATATATATATATATTATATATATATATATATATACACACACACACACACCGAAGTTTATTAAAGATAAGGTAATACTTCATCCGTTATTGTACAGGTCCCAACAGATAACTAAGTAAAATTCAGTTTTAAGTAAAACTTCTGGCGGTTGAAGGTTCAATTCTCAAGGCATACGATACTAAGACTACAATTGTAAATTACTTTAAAATGCTAGCTGGTCATGGCTAACGGAAAGAGAGCATGCTACCCTAGTTGATTAAATAAAGGGTTCAATTAGAAATTCCATGTAGATTCCAGTGTTTGATAGAAAGATTTCCGAGTCTGATACACCTGAAGAAGATCAGGGGTTACAGTGACCGAAAGGCTGTGAAAATAGCACTCAAGATGAGAACAGTAGTCCGAATAATCAAAATAATCAAGCTTCACCTAAAAAAAAAATTCTAAAGGAAAATTGGTTTTTGTTTAGTTTTCGGTAGCCGTACAGCTCTATCAAGATTTCCCCCCAAATCTCCCCTCCCCTTTTATTATTACCGTCACTGGCTAATCACTCTTCATCACATGCATGATATGAGTAAAACTGACTGCCAATAACAACTGTAAATTTTATACATCTGTGACATAAAAGTGTGAAAATGTCATTTAGTAACTTTTCATTTAGTTTCATGGTATGTCATTTTTTAATCGATGCAAGGTAAGATTACTAATAGTGTGTGTTTTGCTATGCGATGGAGGTGAAATACATTGCTAATTGTATGGCATGCTTTTGCTTTGAACTATCTTGTACTAGCTGGGGATGGAGCATCCTCCAGATGACGGACATGCACCCACTATCTCATACATTTCTTTCGGTTGAGATGTATGAGATAGTGGGTGCATGTCTCATCTGGAGGATGCTCCATCCCCAGCTAGTACAAAATAAGTTCAAAATAGTTCAAAACGGGAGAACAGGGGGAAACGGACGGAACGGGAGAACAGGGGGAAACGGACGGAACGGGAGAACAGGGGGAAACGGACGGAACGGGAGAACAGGGGGAAACGGACGGAACGGGAGAACAGGAGGAAACGGACGGAACGGGAGAACAGGGGGAAACGGACGGAACGGGAGAACAGGGGGAAACGGACGGAACGGGAGAACAGGGGGAAACGGACGGAACGGGAGAACAGGGGGAAACGGACGGAACGGGAGAACAGGGGGAAACGGACGGAACGGGAGAACAGGGGGAAACGGACGGAACGGGAGAACAGGGGGAAACGGACGGAAGGGGAGAACAGGGGGAAACGGACGGAACGGGAGAACAGGGGGAAACGGACGGAACGGGAGAACAGGGGGAAACGGACGGAACGGGAGAACAGGGGGAAACGGACGGAACGGGAGAACAGAGGGAAACAGACGGTACGGGAGAAAAGAGGGAACGGACGGTACGGGAGAAAAGAGGGAACGGACGGAATAAAATTTCAAGGTGATAGCTTGTTTTAAATAGATTTTACTGCAACGATTCTAAGAACTAAATAATGTTACTCAACTTCTTGCTACCGAATACTATATTGGAAAATTTCAGAACAGGTTCTTTTAACATGGCATAAAACCGCCTCCCCCTCAAAAATAGTTTATAAAGCTTTACAAAAAATAAATAAATCATTAGACTTCCCAGAAAATAAACAAAAGGTCGAGAAATTATGCCCGATCTTAAAATTGGTCTATGGAAATTGCGAAAAGTCATTCGCATCAATTTAAAATATCATTTAACTGTATTTTACGAGCAGGCAATGCTGGCCGCTTAGCTTGTATGATATATTTATATTATTGCGTATACATATACAAGCAAAGATACCTGCACTTCACACAGGACTTGGATGTACACTCGGCTACCCATGGAGTGGGTACTCAAGCGTACAGCAAACTCTTGACCTTTGACCTTGAAAAATGGTATGCACCATCTCTAGATCGGACACCATCATCATTTCAAGTGTGGGCATGATCGATCCAGTGGTGTGTGCTGTAGGAGAGTATATATACATACGCTATAGCCTTGACCTTGAACAATGGTGTGCAGCATCCATAGGTGGAGGATGCTCATCATGCCAGGTTGGTCATGATCGGTCCAGTGATGTGGGCTGTAAAAGATTTGTACACAGATATACATGAACGGTACTACTTATATATATATATATATATATATATATACGAGGAGCGTGCAATAAGTAATGCCTTTAATCCACTTCCCATAGCAGTAGAGAAACGAAACTTGGCACAGTTATTAGTTTTTCTCTACATAGGAACCACCAAGAGTTATGCATTTCTCTCATCGTTTGATGCAGCTCTGGACACCATTTTTGTAGAACACCCCAGGTTTGTCCTCCAACCACGATGTGACTTCAGAAATCAAGGCTGCATCATCTGGGAAACGCTTTCCTTTCAAAAACAACTTCATGGCTGGGAAGAAGTGAAAGTCAGAGGGTGCAAGGTCAGGAGATTAGGGAGGATGGGAGAGGATTTCATAAACACACGCCCGTGCTTCTGATCTGGCGACATGCGAGTTGTGGACCGGAGCGTTGTCCTGCAAGAGGAGAGTAATTTTGCTGATCTTGCCCCACCTCTTGATTTTGATAGCCTCCCTTAATTTCCTCAAAAGGGAAGCATAACAGGCTCCTGTAATTGTGGTAACCTTTTGCCAGAAAATTTCTCATTACTACTCCGTTCTGGTTCCAGAAGACTGTGAGCATGACCTTGCCAGCGGAGGGCTGTAGGCTTGCCTTCTTTGGAGGTGGTGAGTCCAAGTGCTTCCACTGCATTGACTGGGATTTGGTCTCTGGATCATAGTGATGGACCCAGGTTTCATCCTGTGTAATCAGTCTTTTGAAAAACTGACTCATCTTCTTGGCACATCTCCAAATTCATCCTTGAGCACTCGATGTGTTCTCGCTTCTGGAATGGTGTGAGCAACCTGGGAATCTTTCTAGCAGACACCTTATACATATGCAAATGATCATGAATGATAGTTTCCACAGACCCTGAACTAATCTTCACGTCTTGGGCTATTTGACGAATAGCAATGTGCCGATCTTCCAAAATGGCAGCCTCAACTTGACGGACAGATGCCTCGTCAATGGCAGAGGGGGGGGCGACCAGGTCTGAGAACTGTTTCTACAGACATCCGGCATGTTTGAATTTACGATGCCAGCGTTTTACAAGGTCATATGATGGGGCATTATCACCATAAGTTTCATTTCATCAAAAGTCTTCTGTGGTGTGCGTCCTTTCAAATAAAAAAACCGAATCACTGCTCGATATTCAACAGGTTCCATTTCACACCTGACTCAGTTCAAACACCTGTAAAACAGAAACCACAATTATTTCAGAGCTGTAATTTGCCACATAACCCGTAGAGATATAAATCATTGCACATGCAAAATTTCAGCTAGATCAGACAACTGTAAGTGGGTCAGGGGCATTACTTATTGCACGCTCCTCGTGTATATATATATATATATATATATATATATATATACACACACACAGAAAGATTGAGATTAGATAACACTATAGTTAAGTTAAAAAAAAATAATTAAATAAAAAAGCCACGGAACAATTTAACACTAAACTATTCATAGAAATTTAAACTAAATTTATATACTCAGAATCCTCTATTTTACACAAAAACATGAGATGAAACAAAACGAAATATATAGGTGGACAGCAGTATTGACAGAGAGGTGATGGTAACTTTGTGGTTAATGATGTGAGCTAACAGCCTGGATATGTCAGTTTGAATTTAATGTGTTTCACAGAGACACTTTCATCCTCATACAAAAACAACATTGGAGGCGAAGTTTATTCTCTTACTACACTTGGCTGGTTTCTCGGGTCCGAGGATTTATAGGAAGGTTTTCCTTGACGGCGTGCCTTCTGGTGACTGTACAAACCGATCCTCGATATGCCCAGCCTTAGTTATTAGTAGCAGATACTCTGACGTTGCTCGGTGGTAAGGTACGCTTAAACATAACATTCTGATTAATGCAGCTCTAGAAATATCTAAGGCTTTTGACAGGGTATGGCATGAAGGTCTCCTCAGGAAAATCAGATCATACGGTATCACTGGACGAATACTTAACATAATTAAATCCTTCTTAGATAAGAGAAAAATCCAGGTTGTCCTCGACGGTCGTACATCTAAACAATGATATAAATGCAGGAGTGCCTCAGGGGTCTATCCTTGGACCTTTATTATCCCTAATATTCACAAATGACCTCCCTGACAAAATTGCCTCTGAGATGAGTACATAGGCTGATGGTGTTACGCTCTATAACAGGCACGAAAAGAAAACAAATGAACACATATCTAAGGAAATGGCAGAAACACTAGAGGATGACCTCCAATCTGTAGTGAAATGGGGACCAAAATTGATGGTCATATTCAATGCTGCCAAGACTAAACTTGTTTCCTTCAATAATTACAAGAAACCTTCACTACCACCAATAGCAATGGCCAAGGATTCATTATCTGAAAGTACTTTTAAACTCCTCGGTCTAACGTTCATAGGAAACAGGAGTTGGCACAATTACATTGAGAGCATTGCCAGAACCACTGCAGAGAAGGTAGGCTCTCTCTACCGTACTAGAATGCTACTAACGCCCTAAAGTATCCTGTACCTCTATAAGGCCACCATTCGCCCATGTATGGAGTACTATTGTCATATTTGGGCTCATGCATCTGCTACTAGTCTCTCGCTCCTAGACAAGGTTCAAAAGAGAGTCGCCAACCTGATAGGTCAGGAACTGTCATCTAAGCTGCAGCCTCTGTTCCACAAATGAAATGTTGCATTCCTCTGCTTGTTCTACAAGTATTTTAATGATGAATGCTCTGGCGAACTGCAAGCACTTGTGTCCCCACAACGTAAATACTCTCGACAAACCCGACAAGCAGCTAAATCCTACCCCTACACGGTAGAGATCCCTAGATGTAAGAGAACTTTCTACTCCAGTAGTTTTTTTCCCCAGAACCGCTAGGCTTTGGAATTCCATTCCGGGTACCTGCTTCCCCAACTGTACTGACATGCAGAAGTTCAAGTAACGCGAACCAACATCTTGCTGCCCAACTCCCTACAGCTTATGTCCCTGATAGTAGCCCCCTACACCAAAGTGGCAATGTGCCTTGTTTGGGGTGAAAATATAATTTAAAAAAAAAAAAAAAAAAAAAAAAAAAAAAATTAAAAAAGAAAAAAAAGATCAAAACTAAATATATATATATATATATATATATATATATATATATATATATATATACACATGACTTGGATGCACAATCAGCTAGAATAAAAACCAAAATATACATCTCTCCAGCCTCATTGCTTAGCGTCTAAACGAATATATATATAAGTGAAATTGTCTGCGTGTGTACATTTCCCTACCAAAATACTCTGTAAATTTTCAGTTTACAGACTCGAGATTTAACATAAAGGGTATTGAGATTAGGAAAAATCTTTTTAATCAGTTTTCGGCCAGAAATTTGGTTGTCAAGGGGTCAAAGTTCAACGATTTGACCTTTGAAAGCTCTATCAAACTCCTTTGCCAATTTTGGATCTAAAAACTTTAAATTTTATATGTAGGTTACTTGTTCATGGATCAAACTTTTTAATTTGATTTGATCTCAAAACAAATGTTATAGGTCAAAATTGGGGTCAAAGTTAAAATTTGACTTCTGTGGTCTACCAAATTACTCAGCCAATTTTTGGTCCAAACATTTGAAATTTTACATGAAGTGTATTCAGACATAGGGCAAACTTTGTTTTTGGCCGAAGTTTTGATTGCCAAGAGGTCAAAGTTGAAAAAGTTGACCTTTGTAAACTCTACCAAACTCCTTTGCCAATTTTGGATCTAAACACTTGAAATTTTAGATGTAGGTTACCTAGACATGAATCAAACTTTAATATATATATGCACATAAAACTTTTAACAGTACAGGCCCGAGCAAAGCCGGGCTGAACTGCTAGTATATATATATATATTCACCTGTCCTCTTTTTTTTGGAGGAGCAATGGCGTTTAAAGGATTGCTCCACACTCCCCAAAGCCCGAAAGCTGGGGCCTCACCATAGGATATAGTTTAATGTCATATACAGGACCTTTTGAAAAGGAAGCAAACATTTTTATACCTGATGAAAGGGTTTAAGGGCTAAAATATGGTTGGGAATCATTGCTATACGGAACACAGGGAATGTTGTGTTCCTGCCTTTACTTTAGAACATGGAGTGACAAATGAGAGTCAAACATTAGCTATTTTCAAAATTTACTGAAAATTTAAAAATTATAGTTTTCTTGTCATTCCTATTGATAAATTGGTTATTTTTGTAGAATACAGGGAAAGTTGCGTTCTTGCCTTTCCTTAAGTGATTGTCCACCGATTAATTTAATAATGCATATCTCGGAAAGATTGAAGTGTGGAGAAAGTTATAAATAGACATCCATTTGTTAAACAATTTAAAAGAGGAATGAAAGAAATAATCCAACAGACAGATCGGTGCCAGATTGCAGATGTTAACCCGCCTGTCTTATTATCTGTAGGTAATATTCAGTCTTCAAATCTGTCCCAAGCAATTTCGACACCAGGTAATCCTGTAGATGTGTCTTGGCACCGTTTCAACACGAGCCTCGCGTCGGCCTCAGAGGATGTTCTATTATGTCAGTAGGTGTCATCGTTGTCAAAATACTTGGCTTCCGTTGGAAACGAGCAGCACCGTCCCGGTTGCAATTGGTCTGAAACACCTCAGGCATACCCGTGTGAATTAAACATGGAAAAGGAAAACCAAAATTCTCGACGTTTCGCCCACCGTTTCGTGGGTTTTTTTCAAGAGTGAATAGCTAAAAATTCTCTATGACGAGAGGGTCGATTATTTCGAGAGTATATATGCAAAGTAAGTATAACATATCTAAAATTATGTAAATAAGAATACATTAGTGTATATATATATATATATATATATATATATATATATATATATATATATATATACACACACACACAGGTAGTTATATTTTTTGGAAAAAAGGATTCCAGCAAAGTGCTCTATTATAAGGAAAAATTTCCGAAAATAAGAACGTATTATGTATATTTTTATTTACAAAAGGGTTAGATAAGTCATCGGTACCGCCGGTTTCAAACCTGATAATAGGAGACCGTTTTAGATACCAATATCAAGCTTTCTTCAGCCGATACGATGGGACAGATATAGGTCAGAAAGGGTCAATTTGACCCAGACAGGAATATAATTTAGGTTGAACGAAAACAGATTTGATGGACCTAAGCGAGAATTCCCACGCCCCATAATTTTAACCCGTATTCTGCAGTTTTTTTTTCGACGTAACCCTGCGTAGTATAAACACCCTCAACCTCCCCATGTTAAAAGCAGGTTTCGGAATAAACACCCTCAACTTCGAAAATTATACTACATACTAAAACATTATAAAAATTATGGTTTTTCAGGTCCGCCACTTTTTTTTTTTTTTTTTTTTAACGATGACCAATTTTTAAAATGCTAGCGAACAGTAAAAATTTATAGATACACATTTCATTATTTTTGGGGGGTGGGAGTACAAAAATTTATCGCAATTATAAAGGGAAACATTATTTTGATATTCATGAAAAAAAAATAAAAGACAAAGTCTGCTGACTGGTTTCGTTCTCACTCAACAAGCGCTGTTTCGAGGACAATCCACTTCAGGGCATATGTGTCTTCCAACAATGAGAAAAGTGGAGCGCAGATTCGCAGTCATAGAAACCAAATTGCTCTGCTGCTGCATCTCGGGAATTACACTGCTTAACGACATCTGAAACACTACAGCATTATTTTGAACGAAGGCATGCTGAAGAAATGGTTTAGACCGATGCTGAAGAGCAATAACATATCTCTCGAAAATCGCTCTTAAATTAGAAATTGCTGGCGATGACGAGATGGACAGATGCCCTACCTAATGATCTCTGTAAAACCAGCTTTTATCCGGACTAAGTCTATATTTGTATTAAATAGCAAAAAACAATCGAGTATTACAAACCCCCTATACCTAGAGACTCATGCAAAAGAAAGCAGTGTATGTATAACTGCCTAATAATAACATTCTTTTACGAACTAAAGAGCTGCAATTGATGCATGTAAACTAGAAGCGAAAAACATTTGCGTATTTTATAGAATCACTCCCTTTTTAAAAAACATTTTTTTCCATTCAAGTAAAATCAAGATTATATAGAAACACCAATGGCTTTGAACCGGATTTTGTGACGGGAGTGAGACTATAAAAATACCCCCCCCCCAAAAAAAAATCCAATATGAAGCTAAAGTGGTTGTATAAAAATACCCAAATTTGTGCATAGCCACTCCTGGTATGAAGAATATACGCACGTACGAAAACTGTTTGAAACAGAGACTCATTGCTTTTGTGACACCTGTTGTGGTCTGTGCCTTCCCTATTACGCCATTTCTTGTTTGGATGTCTTCAAACTCGTTTGAGGCAGTAGTTTTTCTATATTTTTTAGTTAGAAATATCAGTGTGTTATATCTAATCGATGTCATTTCGCCGTTAGCAAATTAGTAACCACAGTCAACCAAATAAGATGTCAATATTTTTATTTTTAAAAATAGATTTCTAAGATCGTTATCAACATTCTAACACTCATATGTTGTTGCTTTTAACTTGAAAAAAAGGAAAGAAAAAAAAAGATTGATATTATTGGCGTTCTAAACCTTGTGTCAATCCTCCTATATATATTTAAAAAAAATGAAATTCTAAGGCCATTGTAAACAACTAAAAATTAAAAAAAAACAACAAAAAAAACACATTTCAACTATAAAATCTGGATCAATTTTGCATTATAAATTTAATGCAAAAATCAAGAACTTTAAAACAAGAAAACGTGTTAAGGAATAGTCATTAAAAACACCTTTTATCCTAGAAGTATATTGTGATTACCGTCTGATAGCCAGGAAGCAGGTCATCATTTCATTTTAAGATAAGCGTGCAGTTTACAGACCGTTCTATATATATATTTTTTTTAAATATGATTTTCAAGTTAACTTTTTACGGAACGATCTGTATGTCAAATTGTGAAGCAAAATAGTTAAAAAAAAAAAAAAAGTTAAAATATTTTCAAATAATATCAACGTATTTTGACAATATGAACTACATAAAAAAAGCGTGAAAAAATTCAAATGAGTACTACCAAATGTAAAATAAATTCTGTTTATCTGTATAAGTTTTGTGTTTTAACTTAATTTAAAGTATTTTTGTTGCTGTTGTTGTTGTTGTTGTAAATAAAAGTTGTGTCAAGTCTGTTGAGTTAGAACGAGAACAAAAATTCAGCACAGTCAGTATTCTGCATCAAAAATATATGCAATAAATAATTGTTACAAAAAACAAGAACATCTAGGGACGTGCATAGTTTTAAATTTCGTAAAATTGTTGATAGTTAACAATGCAACATGGTGGCTGTTGTATTGTGTTTCGTATGGATACGAAACTTCCTAATAGCACTCTCCTTGACGAAGCGCTAGCTCTGTATACTACTCCAGTAGTGTCCGCCGTGTTACTTTATAGTGTTGACATCGGACCCGACGTATTGTTCGTTTGTGCTAATAAAAACCTTACTTAAAGGGTATTCAGTATTTGTTTTACTTACAACATGGTGGCCACCGCCATATGTTGCTTTCGTTCTCTGGTTAACAACCGAGAAATTAAAAATCAAGCAATTATGCAGAGAAGGCACCGTGCTTAAATAACGTTATCATTTAGAAACCCATTCTTAACATATGAAGGTGAGGATGTTTTGTAACTATTCTGTAATTTTACCTAACAATTTAACGAACAAGGATATAGTAGACCTTGAATTTAACTTGGAAAAAAGTAGAAAAAAAAACAAAAAAAAACGGTAACTTTTTTTCATAAGCACCAAAAATTAAAATAAAAATCATAAAAACTGCTACCAAACACATTTACATTTAATTCTGTACTTGTGCACTTTTGCCACCGTGCTGAAATAATAACGTTATCATTTTGAAAGCCATTCTTAACTATGGTGAATTTCCTTATGCTGTGGCTGAAATAAGGAGAAAGTTGCAACAGGTTGTCCTGTTGCGACCTCTAAGGTCTGGAAGCACTAATGTGCGTCCAACTTCTGCCAGAATGCTAATGCCAACACAAACCTCCCTATGCGGTATTCATCAAGAATTAAAGATGGCACCCACGGTGCCTAGAGAGACCGACGCAGTTTCGTGTTAGGGGTGTCAAAAATTCCTACAAAAATTCTGATACACCTAGTCCAGTTATCCAACCATTTTTTCGAGCATATGAGATAAAATTAACAAAAAAAATATATATATAAAAACTTTAAAACTACGCAGGTCGAAAGAGAATTAGGTACTTATGCAGAATACAGACGGTACTGAAATATTTAGAAAACTATATAGGGAAGCTTTTTTCTTTAAAAAAAAAACAAACTATTCTATATTTTCACCTAACATTTAATAAACAAAAAAACGTAAAACTTGAATTTCTTGATTAATCTCGTGAACGTGACAGAGGATCAAATGAAAACTTACCTTTAAAAAGTTGATATTTAGAAGTATTTGGATACAGTGTAAATGAATATCAGTTAAATTTGTCGCCGCTTATGATATAAAATTTCCCATATTTTATCTAATACTTTAAAATGTCCGCCATTTTTTCTTGTTTCATAAAACACTTGACGGATGCTCCAAGCAATACAACTCTCCTCACCCTATATGGAATTGCGACTAATGAAAATAAGGAATACATTGGATAATGAAGGTCTTAATATCATAGGAACTACTTGGCCGGTGAAAAATTTAACTGCGATTTTCGTTCATACCAGACGCCTAGAAATCAATTTTTTAATAGCGAGTCTTTGTCGTTTAGTCTAGATTGACCGAAAAAAAAAAATGAATAAATAAAAATTAACGGGTAAATGTTACCTACGCTACAACAGAACACCGACCACTCTAGTTTGGTTTTATAGGAATATTCGAAGTCGCTGACAACGAATCTGATAATCAAACCCGCTGCAAATTTACCATTTGCATGGTATGAACCCCTAGACCTTGGAACTATTTTGTATCATTTCACATCCTTCGGTACTCTTTTTCTTACATGATACATTCGCGTGTGAACGGGTGTAGTGGGGTGTCTTGTATTGCGTAGGAATCTTTAAGCGGTCATTTCAAATAAAGTTTTTTTAAAAAATGTGGCTTATTTATTTATGTTTTATGGAGTTTTAACGCTTTTTAATTGATCTAAGAAGTTTTCACGAGAAGTTTATAAAGACATAACCAAACATTTTTATGTTCTTCGTTCTTTTTTTTTTGGGGGGGGGGAGGTATTCAATTATAGAACTTGTGTAGTTTAACATGAGCTTCTGCAGTTTCATTAACCGTTTTTCTGTAAGTAACGCGCCGTGTCTACCATTTCACAAAAACATCTGTTTACACTGGGGAGGGGGCGGTAGTGGTGTCCCAGCGCTCGTAAAAACTTTATTTTTTTGATAAATTAAAACAAGCATAAAATACAAACACTTTAAAAAAAATTCTTGTTTGAAAGATTCTTATGATGTGATAAGGCATTCCACTACGCCCGTTTGCAAACGAACGTATCGTGTAAGAAAAACACTACCGAAGGCGGTGAAATGGCACAAAATAGTTCCAAGGTCTTGGGGTTCATACCATCATACCATGCAAACGGTAAATTTGCGGCGGGTTTGATTATCAGATTCATTGTCAGCGACCTCGAATACCCCCCCCCAAAAAAAAAAAAAAAAAAAAAGAAAAAAAGAGACTAGTCGGTGTTCTGTTGTAGCGTAAGGTAACATTTACCAAATAACGTGGTTCTTATTCAGCATAAGTACCGGAAATAATTCTGTAAAAGTTACTTGTTACTTATATTTTTCGATGTGTTTACTATTAACTATAATGCGTGATTGTCCGCTTTATTATTTGAAAGCAGAATAAAAATTGGAACCGACTAAAGCATGATATTGGGGGGGGGGTACTCATGCACTTATTGATCCGTGCTGAAATAAAAACATTATTTAGAAAGCCATTCTTAACATGGGGATGGGAGGGTGTTGTGTACCTATTCTGTACTTTCACATAACAATTTAATAAAAACAGATATCGTAAAACTTTAATTAAACTTGAAAATACTATTTTAAAAAAATAGCGCGGATCAATAAGTGCATTAGCACTTTTTTTTTTTTTTTTTTAAGTTGATTAAATAAGTCGAAACGAATGGTAAATATATGACTTACATTTGAGCACGAACTCTGCATTGTTGGTTATTCAAGATGGTCACTTTGAGTCTTATTTATTTCTGGAGAAACATTTGTTTTCAAATGGTCAGTATACGATATGGTTTAAACCAAAATGGCGCTTGGCAATTTAAAACTTGTTGCTCCGTGTATTCTTGACACTTAGGAGAAATGACGTCACTTCAACGTGTACAGAAGGGGAGGGGATACAGAATAGTATTTAGACAGAAGAGGGAAAGGGAGGAGGAGGGGGTTTATATAGAGACAGAATAGATACGCTCAAAATGCAACTTCTATTCTATACTAGCAGGTCAACGTTGCCCGGTTGTAAAATACGCCTAAATATATTTTAATTTATGCAGATTTCGTATTTACTTTTACAGAGCCAATTCTCCATCGCTTACCATATTATATCCATATAATAGTGACTTCAAAAGTTTTAAAAAAATATGACTTGAGTGTCATCAGCTAAAATCGAAACTAAAAACATGTAGCTCTCCAGCGTTATTTGTTACCATCTGAACTAAGTCCACGTGCATATAAAAACTTTAAAAATTAACGTAGTTAAATGTATAAATGTATATTAACGTATGCGTAGAAGATACATGTTTAGTCGACTTATGCTTGCCATGTTTCAATTTTTTATTTTGACATATTAGCAGCTATTTTTATCAGTTAAAAACCAAATTGAATTTGTTCTACAGGTTCGAATGAAGTTTCGAGTCTGTAGACCAGGAATTTACAGAGTAGTTTGATAGAGACCATTCCGCACACACACTGAGACAAGGTTTATATATATATATATATATAGAGAGAGAGAGAGAGAGAGAGAGATTAATAAAATTTTACGTGTGTATCTAATTTTCGTATCACTATAACTTTGATAAATTACACATTGAACTATTGTTTATTTTATTTAATATTAATAAAATATTAATTGCAAATAAATATTTAATATAATAAAATGAAAACTAAAATTTAAAAATACTAATTTTATTATGAAATTAAATACACCACAGTGCATTTCGGTGTCTTCGTAAACAAGTCAGGCATTTTAATCTTTTGTTAATAGTTAAAAAAGATTAAGATAGGTTGGGTTAATCGTTAACAATTCTGAAGGTGATTTGGAAGCCTTAACCTTTTTTTTTACAAGGTGGTCACCACTTATTAAGGCCCGGAAGCCACTCGGGGATCAGTGTTATTCTGTGTACAGTACGTTAGTGTTGAGATTTGATAAAGTGTCTCACTTAAGGGGGCGGTTCATCAGAAATTTGTTTATGTTGGACTTGAAGACATCCAAGTTGTAGTCAGGTGGGAAACAGGAAAAAGGAACAGAGTTCCACAGGCGTGCACTTCTAAGAAAGAAGCTTTGTTCATGGAATCTATGTTTTGCATTCCTAACTGTAAAATTCTTTGAAACTGTTCCTGTGTTAAAAGATAAGGTGTTTGTGCAGTTTACGACCATGCTATCTTTTTTTTTTTTTTTTTGCAGTTTACGAATATGCTATTTTTTTTTTTTTTTTTTTGGCAGTTTACAAATATGCTATTTCTTTTTTTTTTTTTTTTGGCAATTTACGAATATTCTATTTTTTTTGTTTTTGGCAATTTACGAATATGCTATTTTTTTTGGGGGGGGGCAATTTACGAATATGCTATTTTTTTTTTTTTTTTGTAGTTTACAAATATGCTTTTTGGGGGGGGGGCAGTTTCCGAATATGCTATTTTTTTTTTTTTTTTGGCAGTTTACGAATATGCTATTTCATTTTTTTTTTTTTTTTGGCAATTTATGAATATGCTACTTTTTTTGGGGGGGGCAGTTTACGAATATGCTATTTTTTTTTGGCAGTTTACGAATATGCTATTTCTTTTTTTTTTGGCAATTTACAAATATGCTATTTTTTTTTTTTTTTTTTGTAGTTTACAAATATGCTACTTTTTTTTGGGGGGGGGGGCAATTTACGAATATGCCATTTTTTTTTTTTTTTTGGTAGTTTACGAATATGCTATTGAATTCGCGTGGTAACTGAGAACCACACGGATGTTCAAATCAAATTAATATTTTATAGTAGTTTTTGTTTATTGAACTGTTAGATGAAAACACACAATAGGCAAAATGCCCCCCATGTTAAAAATATGTTCCTAAATAATAATATTATTTCAACACGGTCCGTAAACGGCTCAAGTACCAAAGAGTAAAAGTTTCAGAAGCTATTTTGCAATAAATAGGAATTAAATCAGCATTAGCTTAACATTGGTTCTTAACAGGGAGGGGGTAATCTCTAGGAGAAATTCCAGGGTTTCAGAAAGGGGAGAGTCGGCACCACAGAATAGTAGACACAAAAAAAACATATATGTATGAGTATTTAGTTCCCTCCCACTGCAAGAACTGTGACACCAGTTTCAGAAAGTGGGATTGAGAAGTCAGCGCCACCGAGGGAAAAGTTCCTGGGTAGCCCTGTTGGCATTCCCCAAGGTGATTCGCAATAAACTAACCCCTTTCTCAAAGAGAGAATGCAAGGCCCGGGAGGGTTGACTTCATAGAACTGCACAGAACTAAACTCCCACCACAAATCAACAGGGATCAGATCTTTGTTGATTTTTGGAGCTGATGGTTAAAAGCCGATGTGTATATTATCCATCGCCACAGAAAGGTCATGTTTGATTTTTTTTCTCCTTTAGCGTTTGCATTAAATGCGACTATGTTAGTAGTATTGATATTATTATTGTCAATATTAATGCAAATTTTAAGTCACATATTTTTGAAGTGGGCGGGGGGGGATATCATTCTGATACACGATGAAAGGTTTCACGCGCTTAAAATATTTTAGAACCACTGCCTTAACAAAATTAATTTTATAACAATTAAGTTGAATTACGAACTTACTGACCAAACGATACCAGAAAAATTAAATTTAACTGTTAAAATTCCATTAAAAATGAAACTGATAAAAAATAACTTGGTTAAAAAAAAAAAGGGAAAAGGCTCCAGAGCAATGCCGAGTACGTTAGTTGATTCATTTTTAATATCGATCCTGTTTGGTCGTTTAATGCCATATAATTTATTTATTCTAGATTTTTATGTATATGTTGTTTGCAGTAGTATTGGCTAGGATGATTTTCTTTCTTTTTTGTTAACTATATAATGGTAGGATTATTTTCGAGGTGGGTAAAGATTTTCATGTTTTTGGTCCCTCGACAAAAGGAGGGTGGACTTGTAAATTCATCCTTGTCCGTTCGTCCGTTCATCTGTCCGCACTTTTCTCAATAAACGTTTTTGAATTTTTTTGAAATGTTGCACAAACATTAAACATGATATAAGTAACAGAATGGATTTTCCGGGAAAACTCCGTGTGCCCCCCTCCCGTGTTAAAATGGCTAAAATTGACACGTTTGTGTTTATTAAAAAAAGTTGATGCCTGGGATTTTTATAAAACTTTCTGAAAAGTTGTAACTAACTGATTTCTATATAATTTTGTTTGTCTATATACTTCGTGATAACTCTTGGGTGTGCCCCAGGGGCTCTTTTAGGGCAATTAAAAAAACTCCATTTTTGGGGACTATTTTACCATATTTGTCCAAAATTTTCTGTGTATGTCTATTTTGCAGTTTTGCCTGGTGCCAAACTCAAAAGTAAATATGTAAGTAAAGGCCTTGGAACTTTTGGGCCTAAATGGAGGGGGGCAAATGATGAACTTAGTCATTTCTTTTTTTGCATGGTGCAGAACTCAAATTCACATATGTTAAGGCCTAAAACTGCACCGTTTGTTCATTTTCACCTGGATTTGACGTCCCCTAGGGACTTTTGGGGCAAAATGAAGTAGGAGGAACTGAACTTAGTCATTCTTTCATGAGCACTAACGGAGAACCATGCATGCTTCACTTGTTTTGTTTTTTTTCAAACTTTCTTGTAAGGTCTCATAACTTTCAGAAAATTGAATATATAGTCTATATGAACTAGTGACGTGCAGACAACTTTTTTAGGGCAGGTGTCCAAATGAAAAAAAAATAGGCAAAAATATAGTAATGGTGGGACACAGGCCTATAATACATTCCTCTGAAAATGGCACTTTTAAAACAGGATTAAAAGGTGCAGGTGCTTGGCATCCCTAGCACACACCCTCTGCACATCCCTGATATGAACTCTGTTAAACATGTTATTCATATTGTACTAGTGTTTTTGTAGTAATTTTGTTTTGTTTGTTGAAGATCTCTGCCAGCAAAGATTATGCGTTTAGTGGGGTAGATTGCTGAAACAATCTTTCACTTGGTGATACAAACACCAAAATTGAAATTTGTCAGGTTTGCTTCTGCAGCCATCTTGAAAACTGGCGGCCATCTTGAATTTCCTATCATTCTTTTCTTAAAAATGTATGTTCTCAATGTTATTTGTGCCAATTTTGGAGCTTGTATCATTAAGTGAAACATTCTTATGAAATATTGAAATAACTTGCTCTACTTGTTCCCAAATGAAGGGTAACTGGCATGATATCTCCTTTCAGGAGATATAAATGATTATGATCAATTCGTAGTCTTACTAATACCATGTCCTTTTTCAGTGTTCAGGTTGCTATTCCTTGAGGATAGTGAGTCCTGGAAAAAGATTCCACACGTTCTGTTATTTGCCTAACATGTACGTAGTTTCTGATTTTGTTTTGAAGTTTTGTTATAGGAACAAATTAGCTGCTTACAAGTGGATGATAACTTCAAATATGAAAAGAAAAAAAACATTACTGGAGTTCATATCAAGAAAAATGATCCATTTTCAACGTAATTTCCAGTACTTATAAATTAATTAATTACTTTCATAACAAAACACCTTTTCAATTAAAATAATACTGCGGACATTTTTATCACTTTGACGAACTCCTTTCTAATATTTACATGTTTGGTACCCATTTATATTGAGATGCAAGAATCAAAAATGAAATAACAGTTATGGATACTTTCAGAAAACTGCTCGCTCTCTCAGCCTCTAGACATCAACGAAAACAAGCACATGACACGCTGTCTCCATATAAGCTGGCAGAGGAGATGGAGACAGAGATGACTAAAAATGAATCTGCCTGAATCTGTAAATGATATCCTCCCAATCAATTCATTCATTTTGAATATCTCCCTCTATCTTTCTTTTTCTCTATCGTACATACACATTTATTTGTCCTTGTTCTCTCATAAATAAAACTCTTTAAAACATAACTGGCGTCTGTGTGGTTCTCAGTTACCACTCGAATTCAATAGGATTGACGAAACCTTGGGTACAATTAAAGATGAACCCGTGACGGTAAGTTGTGAGGGTAAGTTGTGACGGTAAGCAGATATGCAACAAATATAAATATACTAAAAACAGGTACTATCATTCTGTGTCGAAGTGGACATGAGATTAATTATTACAAAACTCACAATTCGGTGTTGTATCATCAAATGCATTTAAGCGATAACTTAACACGAACTTACAGAGAGGACTTAGCAATAAATGGCGGATCTCCCTATCCCCTCTCAGGTGGAAGCCCCCCCCCAAAAAATTCCTGTTGTTTAAATCTCTGCCTTTGACTGTTCCATCTTTGTGTTCCATCTCACACAAAATACCAAAGACGGGAATACTCGTCATAGGCGTTGAATTTTACATGCCTTCTAGATTTTTATCCGTGTAAAACTTAATTGACTCAGTGTCTACGACCATTCACTACTTCATTAAACCTATGTCCGGTATAAGGTGAGACAACGTTGTTGTAATAATAATAATAATAATAATAATAATAATAATAAGAAGAAGAAGAAGAAGAAGAAGAAGAATAGGAAGGCAAAAACAAAAGGATGGAAAAGTGGGAATATTTCTCACATGAAGAGGCTAAACAAGAAACATGAAGAACTAAAGCAAAACATAGCAAAAGGAAAATCAAGACGATACGCACAAAAATCGAAACAGTACAAGGATAATAGGACCTTTGAAAACAACGAAAGTAAATGCATTATAAAAATATAAACGGAGAAAGAACAAAAACAGAAGGCCCGAACCCGACAAACAACAAAACTCTACTAGAATAAGATATTGGAAGAACAAGAAGATCACTGCAGACACGCCAAGTGGCTGAAAGACATCAACAAAGAGTTACAGTAAATCTAAGAAGAAAAAAAACCCGAAATCTACAAGGAAACACTCAAGAAAATCATAAGGAAAATGGTAAATAGAATATACACATACTAGTTCCAAATATTCACATTACTTGAAACCTGAAAAGATGTTCCGCTGGCCTTTTTTCTTTGACGAAGAACCGCTACATATTTAAATTTCTCACACTATTACAACAATGATTCTATATTATTACAAAATAATACTCGAAAACGAATTTTGAATTAAAATTAAGCGTACAAAAGTCAGGTATAAGGGTTCAGTTGTGCTTTAAGCAGAAACATTTCGACAACGAGGGCAGAGTTAGACACAAGGTCGGTTTTTATGTGGGGGGACATCCAAATCCCCCAAAAGGAGCACTTTGGATAAGAAAAAAATAAAAATTATCTTAGTCATGAAGGATTTCTCATCCACTGACCAAGGACAGAAAAGGTGAAGTGTAGCACCAGAACAGAGACTACACTGTGATCTTGGGCAGTTATTTGAGTGGCTGGGGAAAAAAAGAAAAATGGGTGTGTTCTCATCTTTGAAGCTTCCTATCGGGAATGGGGGGGGAGGCATTCATTCGGCTAGCTAAGAAACCTAATCTTAAGAAATCTGGAGTCCGATAGGATTTGGAAGCGTGCGCGCCATGGAACACAAATCATAACTTAGCACTTCTATGTATGCACAGATTTGTTATTTGGTCTGTGAAAAGAAACTGACAAAATACAACTAAAGACAAAAAGAGTTGTTCATTTTCCTTTTTATATAGGAAATGTTGGTCTGAGAAGAAAAATGTACTTTATGTTGTATTTCCAAATTTAATGTGAAAAATTAGTAAATGGAAAAGTAATTGTTGTTTGCTGCTGTTTTTCAATGTTAGAAAGGACCCAGCCAATAGCCTCTTCTGACACAAAAAAATATGAAGAACTAGCACAACCCGTTAACCGGCGTTGCCCGGTGGCATCTTGCCCACCCCTTCCACCGTAAAAAAGTAAACTACAGTTGTTGTTGGTGGCCACTGTCGTCCCTGGACAATTGCGGACACTGGCGGCCATCACCGAAATGAAATAATCTGGCTTTCACTGGCGATTAGTGATGGTTTTGGGGCAATAACATGCAGATACTGTTTGAATTTTAAAGAAGCAATTAAGAGTATGCGTCAATCAGTATGAATTAATAAAATTACGAAAAATGTTCTATTAGAAAATAATGGAAAGTAAAAACAAGTTTTAGATTCTCACTGTATATGGCCCGTTTAGAGTGATCGCAATCAGTAGTAGCAGTCCTAACTGTTTCCGTTTGTTGTTCAAGTATTCCTCTTTCAACTCTTCTACCAATAGTATTACATTAAATTCCAGTTTTATTTCGTCTTTTTTTAACGTGCAAAACAAAACAATTACGACTTTTTTCATTTCTCTTCTTTGAGTAGTGTCATGTTAAGAACGGGGTTTAGAATAAACATCACAACTTCCCCATGTTAAGTACAGCTTTAAGAATAGACACCACCAACCTACCCATTTTAAAGAATGGTGTTCGGAATAGGCACCTCAACATCCCCATGTAAAGACCGGATTTCGGAGTAGCCAACCCATTGTTTTGTCAGTGTAACCACGATAATCGTTGTCATCATACCCACGCACAAATGTCAAGAAAAAAAATTAACGTGGCAGTGTTGGTAGGAGATAAGTAGATTTGTTTATAGCGCGTGCGTACAAACCTGGCAGCCAGTGAATTACGGTGCATAATACAGATCTTTATATCCCTAAAAGTACTTGTCCCTGGTAAAGTTGAATGAGATTTTCTTAATCAGCATGGTCGAAAACATGTAAAATTTGTCATTATAAAGAAAATTGTGGAGTTGGACCTAATATACAAATTTACCCCCCCCCCAATTGACGTGTGCACAATTTCACAATCTGGAAAAGAAATTTAAATAAAATACTCCACCGAATTCAATTCCTTATGTAATGAAATTTACGTTAAAACTGTAGCGTAGTTAATTGGTGGAAAAAATCGGTAATTGTGCCTAAAACCAGACCCTAACTTTCAAACTCGTCGACAGGCTTGTCAATTGAGGTATGGAAACACAAAATGGATACAATACTTCCACTAATCTTCAAAACTGCTTACTTATATATTTGGGCAACATATTAAGATATTTGTTGTTAATATAATTTTTTTCAAACATATTTACGTGTTGTATTTGTTTTTTTTGTTTTGTTTTTTTGCAAATATAGTTACGTTTTTTTTTAATTAAATATACTTTATTCAAATATACTTTATTTAAATATATGTTATTTCAACTTGCACAATCTATGACAACTGTCGCCGATGTAAAGATAGATGTTTCGGCGAGAGAGAGTGAGAGAGAGAGTTGGGAAGAATATATACAGAGAGAGAGGGAAGAGAGGGAAAGAGGGAGAGAGAGAAAGAGGAAATATAAAATTACGGCCTACAATTTAAGAAAAGATAATGGAACAATTTACTCAGAGGGCAAAAGTAGGTATCATTGCGACGCCATATTTGAATGGTGCATTAGTGTTTGTTTAGTGTGTGGATACCGTTAGTCTGGAAAATAGGAATGATTAGAGCTCAGCCAACCAGAAGGAGTAGAATCGGTCTGGGGAGAGTTTATTATTTTTCAATCGGAAAAGAGAAAGGTTATGTTATGTGTATGAGTTTATGATCCAGTTATAAAGGGTGAAACCTCATATATATAGAAAGTGCATTTATCCTTCCCCGTAATGACTGGAGGCGGTAGGTGTACTTGATATTTAGAGGGAAAAATAGAAACTTCTTCCTCTAAAGATGGTTGTGATTGTAATGGTGTAGCTCCTAGGATGTAATGTTGGATTTTATTAACGACTAAATGTGTCTAAAGTGTCGTTTTAAAGTTACATAAGATAGTGGCTAATAGTCTTCACATAATAAATTTGTTTGTGACATCTGTTGTTGCAAACCTACAGTACTTCGATCCGGGGGGAATTTCTTCAATTAAAATTTGATAAAGGAGATGAAGTTAATAGCCTGTATTATTTGGATTCTTCAGACTACTACCAAGCATTGTCATTTATGTGATCTGGAGATTAGGGAGGAGTGTGATGAACATGCGTGGAAGTTTGGAATCGTGTTGTGTAGAATCAACGAAGGTGTTTGGATTCGAATTGATGAAGTTGTTCAGGATCGTGTCGGGTCCCGTGGACCAAATTGTTTAGGACCATGCTGCCGTGTGATAAAAAATGTTCTATTCCCTCATGAAGCAACACTCACCTTGAGTGTAGTCCTTAGAATCTAAATAATATTAATTGTAACGATATTCAACACGTTGTATGCAGTCTATATCGTAAACAAGTGCAAGAATAGGAAAGGACTTCAACTCGTTTTTGGTTTGTACAACATTTATTACCTCATTCTTTTGTTAGTGCTGTGAGGTCCGTCACGTGATCGTCTTCTCGAGCGTCATCCACGCCTCTAACATGATCGTGAACGTTATTCATATCTCTCACGAGATCTCAACGTTATCTCATTCCACACTATACATCTCTCACGTGATCGTTCTCTTTTTATATAGCGATGTCATTCCACATGCATTTACATACGAGCATCCGCGCTATGTTACGCGAATAATCAATCCTCAGTTCAAAAATTCTGAAACGTAACTAAACTAATCTCTCGAAGCAGTTCATGAGGAATTGTGGAAGATTGGCTCATTAATAATTGTAAGGGGATCAATGACTATCTCGTTGTGGCAAAATCATCTTGCGTCGATCTGTAATAAGAAACTGACAAAATATATTTAGAGTTGCAACTACTTCTGCCACTGAGCAGATTCAATTGAGAAATAAAATTTTAATACGGGAGACATATTTATACGTGTGTGTGCGTGGACAGCTGTTTCTTAGTTTATCCTATTAAATAAATGTATATATTTAGCACAAATGCAACATTCTAATTTCCGGTACTTGAATACTCTCATATTGTTTGCTATGTATGTCCGCTGACTTGGCAGTTAAAGGCATTTACTTCTTGTGTTGTCAGTTACCTTGAGGTAAAATGCTAGTCTATAGAGTCAAAGGTTACTTTGTGACTGCATTCGAGTCTCCAGAGCAGTAGTAATTAAAACTTCCTACACTGACAATTGCATAAGCACGAAACACTGCCGTCTGTAAGTATAAAATAAATGTTAATATTTTATAACATCTATCACATACACACACTTGTGTGTGTGATATATATATATATATATATATATATATATATATATATATATATATATATATATATATATATATATATATATATATATATATTGTTGGTTTTTCCCGCATCTCTTAATAACTAGAGTTTTTTTAGCAAAGGTTTCTTTCTTTTAATCTATATAAATGCCAATCCCTTAATTTTTCCTTTTCTTTTACCCTGAATTAATTTCTTTTTTCGGTCCCAGTTTTATGAAACTAGTATACCTATAAAATCTATTTTCATTTACTTACTTTTAAATACCAAGTGATACCTTTGAGAATTAATTATTCCCTAAAGTACTTTAACACATCTATCGTTTATTACTTTACTGTTAGGTTCTTAGATTGTGTTTTTAGTAACGTTTTAGGATTTTACTTCTGCATAATTATTGTATTTTAATTTTTTTATATCATTCTTATGATATTTTTGCATTCTTTTTATTATTATGTATTCTTATTTATTTATTTATTTATTTATTTATTTACCGATTTGTGTATAACAATACTATTATGCATTACGTCACTTTATTATTATATTTTCTACATGTTTATATGTTATAATTTCTATTTAATTGTTTACTTTGTGTTTTTAATTAACATATTTTCTTTTAAATGGATTTTGCAATAATTAAATTCCTTTTTATAAAATCTTTTGCAACAATAAAAATCTAGAGTTTTTTTTGACTAATGATATCTCCAGAATAATCACAGCTTTAATATTTAGTATCTATGTGCTTTTAAAAGTTTTTTTTTTAAATTTATTAATTTTATTTAATATCCTTATTTAATATTCTTATACTAAAATTCTTTCTAAATAAACCTTATTAGCTTGTAAAAAAATCTTTTTTATTTCAATCTTAGAAAAATCTCTTAATAATATATTTATATGTAGTTGATTTAAAATGAAATTCTGTTAATTTAATTATAACGTATGACCTAATTTTTAAATCTAAATCTTGTATTATATATATATATATATATATATATATATATATATATATATATATATATATATATATATATATATATATATATATATAGGCATTATAAACTCTGTTTATGCATTGCTATCTGGTTGTGTGTCAATGTGTGTGCATCTTGGGGTTGGGTGAATGTTTTTTACCCGCAAAGCAATTTTCAAAATGATTTCTACCCTGTGGTCAATATAAATGCAATCTCTCCTCAGGTAATTCTTGTTTAGTTATCCAGGTTATAGTAAGATTCTCAAGTATCTTAAATTAACTATATATATAACTATATATGCCTTTGTGTGTCTGTCTCTCTATCTGTCAGAGGAACGGTGTCTACCAAGCTTCTCTTGTCGGGATGGGCCAGCAACAATTAAAACGAGAATTAAGGGAAATAAAACACTTATAAACGCCAAATCCAGGTATAGCAGTAATGCATCGAGTAAGTCTTTTAACGACCGGAAGTCGTGAACATTGCATACTGCTTTTTATTTCATTTATAAGACAAGGCTCAACTTTAATAATCTTAAAGAAGTTTATTATAAATATTAATAATTATTTTTTATATCTCCAGACACTAATGTTTAATGCTTTCACAAGCATCAGTGCAGCAGGTGATAATTACATTGACCTCATATATATATATATATATAGATAGATATATAAATACCCGTCCACATACACCTTTCATGATAAAGCTAGAACCCAGAATTAGATAGAATCTAGCAATTGCATCAACAGCGGAAAACGCCAGACCCAAAGTGGGTTTCGATGTACTGCAGGTCATCAGTGACGTGCTCCGACATAGGCGCGAACCCAGGTCGTCGCACGCATGCAGTATGTAATACTGACGACCTTACCATATGGGCCATGGCGCAATCTATTGGCTATGCCTCGATTTTTAAATTCTTATATTTTTATCCAGTTCTACATTCTACGATGTGACAAGCAACCTGCCCTATAAAACTATGGCCCATATGGTTAGGTCATCGGTAGTGCACACTTCATGCATGCGACGACCTGAGTTTGCGCCTATGTCGGAGAACGTCACTGATGAGATGCAGTACATCGAAATCCACTCTGGGTTTGGCGTTGTCCATTGTCGATGCAATTTTTTTTTTTTACATGGAGGTCACCACTTATCAAAGCCCGAAGGCCACTCAGGGATAGAGATTATTGCGTGTACAGTAATCAATGAGGTAGTATTGTAGTAACTATTAGTATAAGGGGTTTTGATAGAGTGTCTTACTTAAGGGGGCGGTTTGTCAGGAGTTTGTTTATGTTGGACTTGAAGACGTCCAAGTTGCTCATCGAATCTACGTTTGGATTTAGGCACAGATAAAGAGTGGGGAAAATTGACAGTAGTTTCAGCCAGACGGGTGTTTCTCGTGAAAGATTGGCGAGGGGGGACGAGGGATTGGAGCTCAGACGAGCACCTGCCATGGAACAGGCTCGCAACGTCTCTTCTGTGGGAGAGAGGTTGCAGGGAAGAGAAAAGGGCATCCCCCACTAAACCACGAAGTCTATTTTGTACTCTGTCAAGGCAGGATAGGCTGTTTTTAGCAGCTCCTGCCCAGATGTGGCAGCAGTACTCCATCCTTGGACGTACTTGGCTTTTATACAGATAGAGAATTGCATCAGTAGTGAGATATCTTCTGGAGTGGTAGAAGGATCCCACGATTTTCCCAGCATCCCTGGCAACAGATTTGATGTACGTGTTCCATTTCAGATCAGGAGTAAAGGTCAAACCCAGAAGCTTGTCAAAACATAGAGCTTCCCCAAGACGAGAGCCATCCATTTCAATTGATGCCAGATGGGGATCAGAGCGTTGATGATGTAAAGATAGAAGCTTGGTTTTGGATGAATTAAAAGTGACCAGCCACCTCTTCCCCCATTGTACCAAGTGCTCAAGATCAGAGGAGAGAGAATTAGAGAGAACTTTGTCATTTACTGCCTTTGATGTGTTGCCGTAGATGGTCGTGTCATCAGCATAGATGTCAACGAATGATTTAAGTATGTGTTTAGGGAGATCATTGATGTAGATCAGGAAGAGAGTTGGGCCCAGGATGGACCCTTGAGGGACTCCAGCATTAATACTGTGGGCCTCTGATTTCTGCCCATCAACCACTACTCTTATGAACCTATCAGAGAGAAATGATTTAATGATTGAGAAAACATTTCCAGTAATACCATAGCTGGAAATCTTGTGAAGTAGGCCCTTATGCCATACCTTATCGAAGGCCTTCAATATGTCAAGAGAAATTGCCCTGGAAAGGAAGCCTTTGTCAAGAGATTCACTAATCCTATGAGATATAACCGTTAGCACATCTGCTGTAGATCTTGCAGAGCGGAAACCATATTGCATGTCACTAAGAAGGTTGTTTCTGTTGAGGTGGTTGACTACTTCTTTTATATGGATTCCAACAACTTACTCATGACACAGAGGAGACTTATTGGTCTGTACTGAGAGGGAGATGACTTTTCACCTGGATTCTTAAATACAAGGCATACTGATGAGGTTTTCCAGGGTGTTGGAAAGCACTTCTCCTTAAGGCAATGCTTAAAAAGTTTTGTAAGTATGGGGGCAAGTTCTGGTTGGAGCTTTTTCAGCACTATAACTGGAATGCCGTCGGGGCCAGTTGCTTTACTGGAATCAAGGTTCTTGATTAGCTTGGTGACCTCACGCACAGATATTTGTATGTTGCGTAGAGTGTTGTCTGTTATAGGAGGAAATACAGAGAGTTGATGGTCATTGTCGCATAGGGTAGAATTAGCTGCAAAGTTCTTGGCAAATAGTCTGGCCTTGTCTGATGCTGACGAGATGACCTCAGGTCCATTGATGATAGTTGGGATAGAACACACGCTTCTGTTCAAGATCCTGTTTGCTATTTGCCAGAACTGGTGGGAACCAAGCCGCTGCTCAGCTACTTTGGATTTAACAGACTGAGCATATAGCTCTCTTGCATTTTTTATTACTCTTTTACAGTGGTTGCTGGCCGTCCTGAAAGCAGCTTTAGTCTCAGTACATCTATTACGTTGGTAGCTATAGAAAAAGTGATTTCTGTGCGCGATGGCAGCAGCATATTCAGGGGAGAACCATAGCTGGCTGTTAGGTTTTTGTTGGAATTTTTTGGATGGTATGAATCGATCTATGCCTACAATTAACCATTCGGTCAGGTCTGATACTATAGAGGACACATCCTTTTTAAACATGCTCGATTCTATCTACTTCTCTGTTCTAGCTTTATCGTGAAAGGTGTATGCGAACGGGTATTTATATATCTATTTATAATCTCCTCTTAATATCTAATATGTGTAGAAAAAGTGGTTCATCCTTCGTAGGGCCGTGATGTCCCTCAACAAATAGGTTGTTCCGAAATCGTGTCTGGGGAGTCGGCTAATTTCAGGTAATGTTTGTAGATGTGATATCTACTGCCTGGATACCAGCAGTAACTATCTTAGTTGTATAGGACGCGTTGCTTGTCACATCGTAGAACATAGAACTGGATAAAAATATAAGAATTTAAAAATCGAGGCATTACGCCGTGGCCCATATATATGGTTAGGTTGTCAGTATTGCACTCTTCATGCGTGCGACGACCTGAGTTCGCGCCTACGTCGAAGCACGTCACTGATGAGATGCAGTACATCGAAACCTACTTTGGGTCTGGCATTGTCCGTTGTCGATGCATTTGCTCGATTCTATCTAATTCTGAGTTCTAGCTTTATCGTTAAAAGTGTATGTGAACGGGTATTTATATATTTATCTATAATCTCCTCTTGATGTCTAATATATATATATATATGTATATATTTAATTTCTGTTACAAACCTATATTTGAATTTAACCAGATGTTTTCTTTCCAGAAAGAATATTAACTGCGTTCATATCTTTTAAAAACATATTTACGACTATATGATGTTATTAAAAATCTCCCTCTCTTTAACAGCGCAAGACTCCCTCCTTTTTTGAATTTCCAACGTCTTTTTCCGTGTTCTTAAATAGAACAGCATCACACTTTGCACATGAAACATTTTCAAATATTTTGTACTGGAGTTTTGTTTCTTAATCTCATTCATCCAGAGCAAGTCTCGAAATAAAGACGAAACGTTAATGAACACATAACACGGTTTGTTCCTTTTCATTTCTCTCTCTCTCTCTTACTCTCTCTCTCTCTCTCTCTCTCTCTCTCTATATATATATATATATATATATATATATATATATATATATATATATATATATATATATATATTTCAAAATTCTGGATACAACTCGAGTTTATGTTTAATTCTAGTTAAGACTAATATTTAATATAGATCATAATATTATTTGATTAGAATATTTTAAATGCAAAACAAACTGAAATAGTGCAACGAGTGATAATTTCCATTTGCTAGGAAGTTATCCACACACACACACACACACACACACACACACACACATATATATATATATATATATAGGTTATTAAATGACTTACTGACTAAATAGTTTTCTTACGAATGATAAAAAATATAAAAATTAAATAAGTTTTTGTATAGTTTTAAAGATTAAATAACTCCCAAGACTATATATGTGTGTGTGTGTGTGTGTGTGTGTGTGTGTGTGTGTGTGTGTGTGTGTGTGTGTGTGTTATCATTTCGATATTCTGGATGCGACTCAAGTATATCTTTGGTTGGTTGTTTTTGTTTTATAGCATATAAACCATTTTCAGGTTATTTAATGCCGAATCCAAAGATTCTGAAGAAAAATGTTTTAATAGAATATATTTGTTGTTTTTAAGTCGGTTTCTATTTAACCCATAGTTGGGACCCTAACAGGTACTATCACTCCGGGTCAGAGTGGATCTGGGAGCAATGGAAATTAAACGGTGGCTCCACACTCCCCAAAGCCCGCAAGCTGGGGTCTCACCACTGGATATAGTTTAAGGTCATATCCAGAACGAAAGTATATCTTTAATTCTAGTTAAGACCAATGCTGAATATAAATCATATAATTTGATTTTAACATTTTAAGTGTGAAACAAACCGAAATAAGATGTAGTTGATTGAAACCTTGCAAAAATGCATGATGTTCGGTGGGTAATGTGCGCAAGATCAGTGATGATCCCTTTTTCCTCACCAGACAATGGATTAACTACACATGAGTTGGGAGATGCAAGAGGCTGGATCGTGCAAGATCCCACTCTCTGGACAGGATAAGTGGATGGCAGAGGTAAAAATGGTTAGCCTTTATGAATGATATTAACAAAAAAAATAAAGATCAATTACTATTTCTTTTTTCTGATTCTTGAAGAAGCCAACAACAACGTCCACCCGCATCCCAACGTTAGATAGATGGTATTTCATCAAACTCCAATTGCCATCATCAGAATAAGTACTGGACAAAATGCTGCTGTTTTTGGCCGGCGTTGACAAACAGTGGATTCACAGCCAATGGACATTGGCCAAAATAGCTTGGCACGGCATCAGAGAAACTGGACTTCACAAAGGAACGTTCGATTAGCATGAACAAAATCTCTGCTTGAATTTGTCTATTGAAGCACAAGCTCACCTGGCAAATCTAATATAGAAATTGACCGCCAATCAATCAAACAAAAGAAAATCGATCACAACGCTCACTTTTTCGAAGACTGCCAAAAAAAAGGGGGAGAAAAAAATGGAGGTTGAAAAGGTAGAGTGTTTCTGTAGTTCAAAAAAAAAAATAAATCAATAAATATCTACGGTCAAGTGGGGTGACTAGGGGCATTTTTTCAGGGTCAATTTCGCCCTTATATCTTTGAACAAATCTCACAATAAAAACAAAACGTTTTTTTTTATCTTTTGCAGAAAATATACCTAAAAAACCGTCATGAATAATTTAAACTTAAAAAAAAATGCGAAAAAAAAAGGAATAAAAATTATATGAGGCTTTTGGCATAAAAACAATCTTTTATAAACAAAACAAGAATGGCTATTATCAACATACGTCCATTTATTCAGTGCGTTTTTTTAAAGAAAATGCTGTATCAACCTTAAATGTAACAGACCAGCTGACTTATGAACCACTTATATGCATGAACACAGCTAAAAATACTATTTAAAACTTGAGCATAGCAGACGAAATACAATGCTATTTAAACTTAAAGGTTTTGTTGGTCTATCATAACATTTCAAACTTGAGCCTAACACACAAAAGAAAATGCTATTTCAAACTAAACACTAACAGACCAAAGAAATTATGTGAAATCCAAATATAACAAATCAATGGAAATATTGTTTCAAATGTGAACATGACAGACCAAAAATATTCTATTTCACACTTAGTATTTTGTTAATCTGTCATACTATTTCGAACTTAAACTTGCCAGACTGAAGGAAAATGACAGACGTAATATAATGCTATTTCACACGAAGTAGCTTTGTTGGTCTATCATAAGAATTAAAACTTCAGCGTGACAAAACAATAAAATTACTATTTTAAGCTTAACAGTTACGGACCAGGGGAAATGTTGTTCTAAACACGACAGATTGATGGAAAGACTATTTGAAACTTAAGAATAATCGAACAAACAAACGCCATTTCGATCTTAAATGCTATTTCCAAAGTAAGAATAACAAACCAATGAAAATATTAGTGATAAACCGACAAACTTTAAACTTATTACAGACAAAAATGTTATTTCAAACGTAATCAAAACAGATCAAAGTGAGTTGAAATCAATTTTTAAGATCTGTTCAACAAATGCCAGCACGTAAAACGCACATTAAATTGATGATGATGATGATGATGATGATGATGATCTGCTATTGGAATACAAATATTTTAAACTGATGATGATGATGATGATCTGTTATTGGAATACAAATATTTTAAACTGATGATGATGATGATGATGATGATGATGATGATGATGATGATGATCTGTTATTGGAATACAAATATTTTAAACTGATGATGATGATGATGATGATGATGATGATCTGTTATTGGAATACAAATATTTTAAACTGATGATGATGATGATGATGATGATGATGATGATGATCTGTTATTGGAATACAAATATTTTAAACTGATGATGATGATGATTATCTGTTATTGGAATACAAATATTTTAAACTGATGATGATGATGATGATGATCTGTTATTGGAATACAAATATTTTAAACTGATGATTATGATGATGATCTGTTATTGGAATACAAATATTTTAAACTGATGATGATGATGATGATTATCTGTTATTGGAATACAAATATTTTAAACTGATGATGATGATGATGATGATCTGTTATTGGAATACAAATATTTTCAACTGATGATTATGATGATGATCTGTTATTGGAATACAAATATTTTAAACTGATGATGATGATGATGATGATCTGTTATTGGAATACAAATATTTTAAACTGATGATGATGATGATGATCTGTTATTGGAATACAAATATTTTAAACTGATGATGATGATGATTATCTGTTATTGGAATACAAATATTTTAAACTGATGATGATGATGATGATGATGATGATGATGATGATCTGTTATTGGAATACAAATATTTTAAACTGATGATGATGATGATGATCTGTTATTGGAATACAAATATTTTAAACTGATGATGATGATGATTATCTGTTATTGGAATACAAATATTTTAAACTGATGATTATGATGATGATGATGATGATCTGTTATTGGAATACAAATATTTTAAACTGATGATGATGATGATACGGATGATGATGATGATGATGATGATCTGTTATTGGAATACAAATATTTTAAACTGATGATGATGATGATGATGATGATGATGATGATGATGATCTGTTATTGGAATACAAATATTTTAAACTGATGATGATGATGATGATGATGATGATTTTTTTTTTTTTTAATTCAATTTTCACCCCAAACAAGGCACAGTGCCACTTTGAAGCAGGGGGCTACTATTAGGGACTAAATTAGCGGGGTATTATGAAGGGAGATGAGTAGAAAAATGTTTGTTAACATTACACTTGAACTTCTGCATAGTTCTGGGGAAGAAACTATTGGAGTAAAAGGCTTTCTTGCACCTAGGGATCTCCACTGTAAAGGGATGAGACTTAGTAGCTTGTCGGGTTTGTCGGGGGTAGTTACGTCGGGGAGGTACAAGTGTTTGCAGTTCGTCAGAGCATTCACCATTAAAGTATTTGTAGAACAGGCAGAGGGATGCAACATCTCGTCGATAGGACAGAGGCTGAAGCCTAGATGACAGTTCAGGACCTATCAGGTTGGCGACTCTCTTTTGAACCCTGTCCAGGAGCGAGAGACAAGCAGCAGATGCACCAGCCCAGATGTGACAACAGTGCTCCATACATGGGCAAATGGTTGCCTTATAGAGGTATAGGATACTGTCAGGCGTAAGTAGTTTTCTAGCACGGTAGAGGGAGCCAACCTTCCTTGCAGCAGCCTTGGCAATGCTCTCAATGTATCTATTCCAGTTCTTATTCCCTGTAAACATTAGGCCGAGGAGTTTAAAAGAAGTACTTTCAGGCAATGTGTTCTTGGCCATTGCTATTGGTGGTAGAGAAGGTTTCTTGTAGTTATTGAAGGAAACAAGCTTAGTCTTAGCAGCATTGAATGTGACCAACCATTTTTGTCCCCATTCCACTACGGATTGGAGGTCATCCTCTAGAGTTTCTGCCATTTCCTTGGATATGTGTTCATTTGTTTTCCCCTCATATCTGTTATAGAGAGTGGTGTCATCGGCAAATATACCCATCTCCGAAAAAAATTTTATCAGGGAGGTCATTTATGAATAGCAGGAATAATAGAGGTCCAAGGATAGACCCTTGAGGTACTCCCGCATTTATGTCATATTGTTTGGATGTACGACCATCGAGGACAACTTTGATTTTTCTATTACTTAAGAAGGACTTAATTACATTATGAATTCTTCCAGTGATTCCATATGATCTAATTTTCCTTAGAAGACCATCGTGCCATACCCTGTCAAAAGCCTTAGATATATCAAGGGCCACCGCTCTACCCTCCCCTGTTTTATCCAATGAACGGTATATACGTTCAGAAACTACAGTTAAGATATCTGCTGTTGAACGGGCTTGCCTGAATCCATATTGTTTGTCAGTCAGGAGTTTAGCAGTTGTTAGGTGCTGGACTAGGGTTTGATTAACTAAGGACTCAAATATTTTGGCGAAAAGCGGGAGGAGGCTAATGGGGCGATAATTTAGTGGGTCAGTTCTTTCACCAGAATTCTTGAAGACTTGTACCACAGAGGCGGTTTTCCAGCAGTCGGGAAAACAAGATTCGTTAAGGCATTTATTGTAAAGTTTGGACAGAACTGGAGCAACCTCGGCAGAGCTTTTTTTTAATAGCACAGCCGGGATGAGATCTGGTCCACATGCTTTTGAGGTGTCTAGGTTTTTTTATAATAGCATGTACCTGAGAAGGGGTGATTTTCAAATTGTCTAGTGTGGCGTCTGTTCGCAGAGGAAAATCAGGGAGTGAGTGGTGTACTGAGTTCAGTGTGGAGTTTGAGGAAAACCGACTGGCAAGTAGATTAGCCTTGTCAGTTGCCGTGCAAGCAACCTCATGATTGTTTGATAGTGGGGGAATAGTTGACTGTCCATTATTTACTACGTTGCTGTAGATTTTCCAAAAATCCAGGGTTCCTAATTTCTGTGCTTCGATGCGTTTTCTGGTGGTTTCAGAGTAATCTGTCTTAGCTGTCTCTATCACTCTCTTACAATTATTTCTAGCTTCTATAAACTACTGTTTATTTGAGCTGGACTTATGTCGGTTGAATCTGCGGAACACATGCTGATTTTGACAAATGGCAGCTGCACAAGCAGAAGTAAACCATTGGGGAGAGTGGGGCTTGCTATACAATTTCCGTGCGGGAACATGTGCTTCAATAGCAGTTTTGAACCGTTCAGTGATCCCATTTGCACACTGTTCTGCTGGAAGAGTAAAGATATTTTGCCATGGGGCATCTCTGATGAGCTCCCTGATGGCTTCCCAATCAGCCTTTTTGTAATACGTCGTTGTTTTGAGTAGTGGGTCTTCAGTTTTAGGGCGAGAATTTAGGCTGATTTCTACCATTATCACAGCATGATCAGCATTCCCGAGTGGGCTGTGGGCATTTGTTGTAGAGTCATTGGGAACCGTTGTCAGAAAGAGATCTAGAAGTGAGGCATGTTGATCTTGCTGATCTGGGAAACGTGTCGGAAATGTAACCAACTGAGATAGGGAATGGGATATAGAGAAGCTATATGTTGCCTAAGTAAATGTGGTATTTTGAAGTGACTAATTCCTATTAACCCTTATTATTCCTTACTGTGCACTAAACGGATACTATAATAGCTAGTTCGCTACACGTTATCATAGCAAAGAACCATACAAAATTTCAGCCGGATCAGTGCAGTAGTTTCCAAGAAAAGCTTCTAGAGTAAATGTAGTATTATGATGATTGATCCTTATCGATCCCTAACTGTGCATCGAGTTGATAACATAATACTTAGTTCACTGCACCTTATCATAGCAAAGATGCATACAAAATTTCATGTTTATTACTGCAGTAGATTCCGAGAAAGCTTATAGAGTAAAAGTGGTATTGTTGTGACTAATCCATATTAATCCCTAACTATTGATCGGACGAATACTATAATACTTAGTTCGCTGCTGTGTTTATCATAAAAAATAGCTGTGCAAAATTGTAGTCAGATCGACCCAGTGGTTTCTAACAAAAAGTAGAATAAACAGGCAGAGAGATAAACAGGCAGACTAAGAGAAATATAAATATTCTAGAGTAAATGTAGTTATATGGTGATTGATTCCTATTAGTCCCTAACATTGTATCGAGTGAATAACATAATACTTAGTTAGCTGCACCTTATCATAGTAAAGAGGCATACAAAATTTCATTTTGATCGCCATAGTAGATTCCGAGGTAACTTCTAAAGTAAATTTGGTATTGTTGTGGCTAATCTGTATTAATCTCTAACTATTCATCGACGAGATACAATAATACTTAGGTCGCTGCATTTATCATAGCAAACCCACACAAAATTTAGATCGGGCCAGTGGTTTCTGAGAAAAATTAGAATGAACAGACAGAGAGTCAGACAGGCAGACTAAGAGATAACATAGATTGCTAAACATATACATGTCTATAAGAGGCTTCATTCATCGGGCGATCCATAGATTCACTATGTTTAAGTTTGAAATAGCATTTTCATTGTTGAATGTGCAGATGAAATGAATGCATCTTAAGAATAAATCCGTTCTTGTTTATAAATTAATATCGTCCAATTTTAGTAAGAAACTAAAAACAAATGAAAATACTTTGTGATTATTAAAAACCGGAAACTTTTACAAGATTTCGTTTTTCGTTAGACTTAAATCACGCCGGACATGAATCGGATGCCTAGAAAAGCAGTTAAAAGGTTACACGAAACGAAGAGAATAACAAAAGTAGTTTCAGATAAAATGCAAAACACTTTGGTACATCTTTTCTCGATGGAATATAAATAACGCTTATAGAGGAAGAGGACTTAGGCATAATAACAGCATTTGTAAGGATAACACTTATTGGAAGAAGCGATCATAATGCATGTAAGGATAATGACAAACAACATGCGTGGAAAGTAAAAAGGAAATGAATGCTTGCCATTCGAGTGTAAATTGGTTGGTTGTAATCTTTTGGGTAAGAATAGGCTTTGACTGAGATTACCTTAATCTGATTCAGCCGTCCCGTTCTCGTGTCCCCACCCACTCTCTCTCTCTCTCTCTCTCTCTCTCTCTCTCTCTCTCTCTCTCTTGTCTTACCATATTGTATATTTGCACAGGCGGCTCAAAAATAGAGACAAGCTGATATAAATAAACAAGGAAAACAAAAGCTGATACACGTGAGTGTAAAATGGGTCCGAAATTGCACAATATTTCTTGATGGTTGAGCTGAGGTTTTACGCTAGATTGACGCGGATATGAAATGCTCATGCATTTTGTAGGATTTTCAGAATGGCTTTCTCGTTTCATTCGACCATTTTGTTTCCTTCGTGCTTCATTTTTTTTTAATATGTATTGGTAGCCTTTTTCTACGTTAGTTTTTCTTTGCTTTTTTATTGTTTCTACTGTATACAAAATTATAGTCAGATCGGTCCAGTGATTCCTGAGAAAAAGTAGAATGAACAGACAAAGAGACAAGCAGGCAGACTAAGAGAAATATAAATATTCTAGAGTAAATGTAGTCAATTCTACTGCATACGGATTTCCATGTGCATCATCATCATCATCATCATCATCATCATCATCATCATCATCATCATCATCATCTATTCATCTATTCATTTATTCATTCACTCATACATTTCGTATGGATCAAATGATTCCATTGTTGGCATTGGTTTCCTCGATATCTTTCTAGTTTGAATTCTTTCTAAAAGGTCATCTGGTATTCGCAAGAGGGAAGAAGTGAAGGTTGCCAACGTCCATGATGAAAGTGGTGAGCTGAGGTTTTATGCTAGATGCATGTGGATATGAAATGCTAAGCTTTTTTGTGGGATTTCCGAAATGACTCTCTCGTTTCATTCAACCCCTCTCTTCTTAACCAGATTTTTTTCCCACGTTGTTATTATTGATAAAAAACATTAATTGATAAAAAATCATAATTGATAAAAAGTAATCATTGATAAGTAATAACCATTGATAACAAAAATAATTGATAAAAATAATAATTGATAAAATAATAATAGATAAAAAATGATAATTGATAAAAAATAATTAATAAAAAATAATCATTGATAAAAATAACAATTGATAAAAAGTAATACTTGATAAAAAATAATTGATAAAAAATTTATTAATAAAAAATAATAATTGATAAAAAATAATAATTGATAAAAAATAATAATTGATAAAAAATAATACTTGATAAAAAATAATCATTGATAAAAATAATAATTGATGAAAATATTAATTGATAACAAGTAATACTTGATAAAAAATAATAATTGATAAAAAATAATAATTGATAAAAAATAATAATTAATAAAAATAATAATTGATAAAAATAATAATTGATGAAAATATTAATTGATAAAAAATAATACTTGATAAAAAATAATAATTGATAAAAAATAATAATTGATAAAAAATAATAATTAATAAAAATAATAATTGATAAAAAATAATAATTGATAAAAATAATAATTGATAAAAAATCATAATTGATAAAAATAATAATTGATAAAAAATAATAATTGATAAAAAATAATAATTGATAAAAACTAATAATTGATAAAAAATCATAATTGATAAAAATTATAATTGATAAAAAAATAATAATTGATAAAAACAATAACTGATAAAAAATGTTAATTGATAAAAAATTATAATTGATAAAAAATAATAATTGATAAAAAATAATAATTGATAAAAAATGTTAATTGATAAAAAATCATAATTGATAAAAAATAATAATTGATAAAAAATAATAATTGATAAAAAATAATAATTGATAAAAAAATTATACTTGATAAAAATAATTATTGATAAAACATAATAATTGATAAAAAATAATAATTGATAAAAAATCATAATTGATAAAAAATAACAATTGATAAAAAATAATAATTGATAAAAAAATTATACTTGATAAAAATAATTATTGATAAAACATAATAATTGATAAAAAATAATAATTGATAAAAAAATTATACTTGATAAAAATATTCATTGATAAAACATAATAATTGATAAAAAATAATAATTGATAAAAAAAAATAATTGATAAAATATAATAATTGATAAAAAATAATAATGAATAAAAAATTATACTTGATAAAAATAATAATTGATAAAAAATAATAATTGATAAAAAATAATACTTGATAAAAAATAATAATTGATAAAAAAATCATAATTCATAAAAAATAATAATTGATAAAAAATAATAATTGATAAAAAATAATAATTGATAAAAAATAATAATTGATAAAAAAATTATAATTGATAAAAATAATTATTGATAAAACATAATAATTGATAAAAAATAATAATTGATAAAAAAATTATACTTGATAAAAATAATTATTGATAAAACATAATAATTGATAAAAAATAATAATTGATAAAAAATAATAATGAATAAAAAATTATACTTGATAAAAATAATAATTGATAAAAAATAATAATTGATAAAAGATAATACTTGATAAAAAATAATAATTGATAAAAAATCATAATTCATAAAAAATAATAATTGATAAAAAACATAATTGATAAAATCAATAATTGATGAAAAATAATAATGAATACAAAATAATTATTGATAACAAATAATAATTGATAAAAAATAATAATTTATAAAAAATAATAATTGATAAAAATAATAATTGATAAAAAATAAGAATTGATAAAAAAAAATAATTGATAAAAAATAATAATTTATAAAAAATAATAATTGATAAAAAATAATAATTGATAAAAAAAAATAATTGGTAAAATTAATAATTGACGAAAAATAATAATGAATACAAAATAATAATTGATAACAAATAATAATTGATAAAAAATGATAATTGATAAAAAATAATAATTGATAAAAAATAATAATTGATAAAAATAATAATTGATAAAAAATAAGAATTGATAAAAAATAATAATTGATAAAAAATAATAATTGATAAAAATAATAATTGATAAAAACTAATAATTGATAAAAAATAATAATTGATAAAATATAATAATTGATAAAAAATAATAATTGATAAAAATAATAATTGATAAAAAATAATAATTGATAAAAAATAATAATTGATAAAAAATAATAATTAATAAAAAATAATAATTGATAAAAAATAATAATTGATAAAAAAAATAATAATTGATAAAAATAATAATTGATAAAAATAATAATTGATAAAAAATAATAATTGATAAAAAATAATAATTGATAAAAAAATTATACTTGATAAAAATAATTATTGATAAAACATAATAATTGATAAAAAATAATAATTGATAAAAAATAATAATTGATAAAAAATCATAATTCATAAAAAATAATAATTGATAAAAAATAATAATTGATAAAAAATAATAATTGATAAAAAATAATAATTGATAAAAAAATTATACTTGATAAAAATAATTATTGATAAAACATAATAATTGATAAAAAATAATAATTGATAAAAAAATTATACTTGATAAAAATAATTATTGATAAAACATAATAATTGATAAAAAATAATAATTGATAAAAAATAATAATTGATAAAATATAATAATTGATAAAATATAATAATGAATAAAAAATTATACTTGATAAAATTAATAATTGATAAAAAATAATAATTGATAAAAAATAATAATTGATAAAAATAATAATTGATAAAAAATAATAATTGATAAAAAATAATAATTGATAAAAAATAATAATTGATAAAAATAATAATTGATAAAAAATAATAATTGATAAAAATAATAATTGATAAAAATAATAATTGATAAAAAATAATAATTGATAAAAATAATAATTGATAAAAAATAATAATTGATAAAAAATAATAATTGATAAAAAATAATAATTGATAAAATATAATAATTGATAAAAAAATAATAATTGATAAAAATAATAATTGATAAAAAATAATAATTGATAAAAATAATAATTGATAAAAAATAATAATTGATAAAAAATAATAATTGATAAAAAATAATAATTGATAAAAAATAATAATTGATAAAAAATAATAATTGATAAAAAAATAATAATTGATAAAAAAACATAATTGATAAAATTGGTAATTGATGAAAAATAATAATGAATACAAAATAATAATTGATAAAAAATAATAATTGATAAAAAATAATTGATAAAAGTAATACTTGATAAAAAATAATAATTGATAAAAATAATAATTGATTAAAAATAATAATTGATAAAAATAATAATTGATAAAAAAATAATAATTGATAAAAAATAATACTTGATAAAAAATAATAATTGATAAAAAATAATAATTGATAAATTATAATCATTGATGAAAAATAATAATTGATAAAAAATAATAATTGATAAAAAAATAATTGATAAAAAACATAATTGATAAAAATAATAATTGATAAAAAAATAATAATTCATAAAAAAATAATAATTGATAAAAAATAATAATTGATAAAAAAATAATAATTGATAAAAAATACTACTTGATAAAAAATAATGATTGATAAAAAATAATACTTGATAAAAAATAATAATGAAGAAAAAATTATACTTGATAAAAAATAATAATTGATAAAAAATGATTGATAAAAGTAATACTTGATAAAAAATAATTGATAAAAAGTAATAATTGATAAAAAATAATAATTGATAAAAAATAATAATTGATAAAAAATAATACTTGATAAAAAATAATAATTGATAAAAAATAATAAAAAATAAAAAATTATACTTGATAAAAAATAATAATTGATAAAAAATAATAAAAAATAAAAAATACTACTTGATAAAAAATAATAATTGATAAAAAATAATAATTGATAAAAAACAATAATTGAGAAAATAATAATTGTGAAAAATAATAATCGATAAAAATTAATAATTGATAAAAAATAATACTTGATAAAAACTTATAATTGATAAAAAATAATACTTGATAAAAAATAATAATTGATAAAAAATAATAATGAATTAAAAATCATACTTGATAAAAAATAATAATTGATTAAAAATAATTGATAAAAGTAATACTTGATAAAAAATATTAATTGATAAAAAATAATAATTGATAAAAAACAATAATTGATAAAAATAATACTTTATAAAAAATATTAATTGATAAAAAATAATTGTATAAAAGTAATACTTGATAAAAATAAAAATTGATAAAAATAATAATTGATAAAAAATAATACTTGATAAAAAATAATAATTGATAAAAAATAATACTTGATAAAAAATAATAATTGAAAAAAAATTATACTTGATAAAAAATAATAATTTATAAAAAATAATACTGAATAAAAAATTATACTTGATAAAAAATATTAATTGAAAAAATAATAATTGATAAAAAAGGATTATTGAAAAAATGAATAATGAATAAAAAATAATAATTGATAAAAAATAATTATTGATAAAAATAATAATGAATAAAAAAAATAATTAATAAACAAATAATAATTGATAAAAAATAATAATCAATAAAAAATAATAATCAATAAAAAATAATAATTAATAAAAAATAATTGATAAAAAATAATAATTGATAAAAAATAATACTTGATAAAAAATAATAATTAATAAAAAAAATAATAATTGATGAGAAAATAATTAATAAAAAATAATTGATAAATAATAATTGATAAAAAATAATAAGGCAACTAACAATTTATTCTTTTAAAACACTCAATTAGCAATAGTTTTCTACTTGCCAATTTGGAAATGTTTAAAGTTTGAATTTTACAGTGGTAGACAATTGCTGTAAGTTAATAAAATGGTGTCTCATAAATTTTCATAAATAATTGAACGCAATCGACAAGGACCTCTTCTAGTAAAAAAATTTGACTAGTAAGTAATTTATTTTAAAATTTAAATAACACAGACGAACAAAGAAAAAAAAAGAGAACAGAAAACGGGCCCTTTCTTTTATTTTCTTTCCTTTAAAGGAAGCAATAAACTAACCACTTTCTCAAGGAGAAAAGGCAAAACCTGGGAGGGTAGACCTCCTAGAACTGCAAAGAATCAGCATTACACCCGAATCAACAGGGATTAGGTCATTACAGGAATGGTCTAATTTCTGTTGGATTTAGGGGCCAAGGATTTCACATAGGTAGCCACTTTTTTAAATAAATTTTATGCTGAAAGTCATTTACGCATTATATGTCTATTTACGATACATTCGATTCAGCAATAACTTATAATATAAAAAAACGTTATTATCCTTATTTGAATAGTACTTTTCCAACTTGTAAAATCTTGTTTCTGAAACTTTAAGATAAGGATAATTAATTTGTTTCATTATTTGGACGACTATCGTTCACAATGTTTCACATGATTATTTTTGCATCCTTTTAAACTGAATCTCTCTGCAAAGCCACCATTCGTCTATACATGGATTATTGTTGTCCATATGGGTGTTGTGTTTCAATATCACGGCTAACACGGTGCTAGCTTGAATCAACTTGCTTGTGTTCAAGTTCTGCACAGAGTTCAAAGGGTTACTAGTGATATATATCAAACTCGTTGACTTGGGTCGGCACACCGAAGGATTGATAAGAGGTCACGAGTACAGGTCAATCAATGTTGAGTGCAAATTGTGTTTACAGGACTTGCCACCCCACTCCACACTTCAATATATAAGGAAGAGACAAGTGTGAGAGTAGTTAGTCAGTCAAAACAGGAGATTCAAGCAGATTTTAAAAGAAGTCAGTCTGATTTCGAGAAATGGAAGACTTCTCAAGGGGGCGAGGGGATGGGGGTCAATGGCAGCTGAACCAATAGCAAAATCCCCACTCTCCTTCTAAGGATGGCACAGAGAAAGAGGGATGCGATTTTGACTGTGAAAACTGAATAAAGATCCAGTTGCCCAGATAAATGAGACTTGCGTTTGTTATTGTGCATGAGAGAGCTCTAGTTCCATGTACGCTGAACGTCAAGACACAAACCACTCAAGGACACAGCTAAGAGGTACAAAAGAGAATATAAAAGGTACGTTCTGCTTCATTTTTTTAAACCGCTCAAAAGACTGATGTGCTGTAGAAGTGAACATTGACACGCAATATAAACATTCTCCCCACATTACATGGGCTGGTGCAGCAACCACTAGTCTCTTCCCCTTAGACAGGGTCAAGAAAAGAATCTCTAACCTGATAAGTTTCGCACTATCAACCAAGTTACAATCTCTGTCCCATCACCAAAATGTTGCATCACTATGCCTGTTTTACAAATAATTTAATGACATATACTTTGATGAACTTGTTGCATTTGTGCCCCCACGACATAAATACTCCCAATTTACTCTAGAAGCAGCAAAATCCCACACCGCAACTGTAGCAGTCCGTAGATGCCAGAAAGCTCCTTACTCTAATAGTTATTTCTCTCAAACAGCTGGAGTTCGGAATTCCCTCCCTAATTGCTGCCTCCCTGCCTTCAGTGTAAAACTCAACTCTTCTTGGGTGGTATTCTTACTATACTCATGTATAGTAAGAATACTACTCAAGAAGAGTTGAGCAGGGGATGTTTGTTCACGTTACATTTAAATTTCTGCATGTAAAATTTGAGACATTTTAAAACTTTCTGATTTTTTCTTTAATTCAAAAGAATTTTTTTTATTATATCCTTTCCTCACACAGAGGACCGACTCACACTCTCTTTTCCTACCCCTTTTCTCTAGCCATCTTTTCCTTTTCTAATTCTTTAATGCTAACCCATCATCTCCATGATAACAGCAGCCATAAGGACAGAAGTCTTAGATAAAACGCAATAAATACCCAATTACTCAAAATACTTATTCAACTGCCTTTATCTCTTTGGACACTAACAACCACACAATAAAGCAAAATCCATGATGTATATTGTGGTCAGCGATAAGTATGTTTCTTACATAATCAATATCATTAAGAACACATTGGCTGGTGTAGTATTTCATATTCTTGTTTGAAATAATACGCCATCATACTCAATATAAATAAATATTATATGATTTTCTACAACAAACTGTAATTATATAAAAAAGAAGTTTCCACACAAGGGTTGCAAGTAAAGTGGAGTCAGCTTTACTTGAGATATGAGGTACATTCAATAAGTTTCCAGACTTTTTTTGTACAGGCATTTAAAATTGTCATAGATACTTGAAAATTCAGTATTTTATTTCTATACCTCTTATAAAATGACTGACCAATTTTTATGATTTCATGTTTAAAGAAACAGCTACAGCAGGAATTGGAATACACCCTACTAAAGCCTGATGGTCACAGCTAGTGAATTGAAAAAAGACAACCTGGACGTGAAGACATTTAGAAGAACGATATGCAATAAAATGTTTTAAACTTGAAAATAATGCCAGAGACACGTATGGAATACTTCAGACTGCTTTTGGACCATCTTGCATGAATCGAGCATCAGTCTTTGAGTATCATAAAAGATTCAAGAAAGGCAGAGAGTTTGGGAGGGATGATAAGGTGTGGGGGGAGTAAGGAAGTTAGAAGACCAGAGTTGACTAGCCAAATAAAGAATTTAATGGATAAGGACCATCGTGTATCTTTAGAGATAAGTGCACAGTTTGATGTTACTGTGAGAACTGTACACATAATTATTCATGAGGAACTGAAGATGCAGAAGGTTTGCTCGAATGCACCAGTCCACAACTCCATCCTTGTTACAGACTATTTAACCAAGATAGCATCAAGCGCCCTCCCTATTGCCCAGACCTTGCTCCCTGTGACTTTTGGTTAGTCTCTAAACTCAAGGAAAACCTTAGAGCTTCTCGTTATGAGATAATTGAGGAGATGAAAGAGACTGTTACAAGGGTCATTGACACGCTAACACAAGAGGACTTCTATGAGGCCTTCCAGAAGTTGTTCGGATAGTACAACAAGTTCATTGCAGCCAAAGGAGATTACTTCGAAGGGGACTAAAGTTTCATGTGTGTACTATTAATAAAAGTATTCATGCAAAAAATCTGGAAACTTATTGAAGGCACCTTGTATAACCAAATCATAAACAAGTATGAGATAAGGAAGGAATACACAAAATAAAAGCTATATAAAGAAAATTAAAAACAGATCTCAGAGGAATTAACTGTACTAAGTCAATTCACCGCACTTGCCCCCCGCGCCCCCTTTATATATATATTTTCTCGATGAAACCTGCTTATCAACAAAATCCCCCCCCTTCACTGTAGAGGTTCATGGATGATGAAGAACTACTCTATTAATAGTTTCTTCTCCCGGATTGCTAGACTTCGGAATCCCCTCCCAATTTCCTGTTTCTTTGATTGTACTCACATGCAGAAGTTTAAATGAAATGTAAACTGATATCTCGCTAATCTCCTTGCATAATCACCTGTAAACCTGGTCACAAATAGTATCTCCTAACGTCCGAGTAGCAATATGTTCCCAATAGTTTTATGGTTGACGGTCATATGAGCGACTCAGACTGTCGCCGTTTCTTTGCAAATCAGACAGGTGGATGAAAACGGAGTTAGAGTGAACAGGAAGACGAGTTGGAAGGCATGTGCAAATCAACTTGGAGAGTATCGAGTTTTGGAGTTGGAAGTTTTGACAACAGTGTCAAGTTTTGGAGTTGGAAGTTTTGACAACAGAATGTCAAGTTTGGGAGTTGGAAGTTTTGACAACAGAATGTCAAGTTTGGGAGTTGGAAGTTTTGACAACAGTGTCAAGTTGTGGAGTTGGAAGTTTTGACAACAGAATGTCAAGTTTGGGAGTTGGAAGTTTTGACAACAGTGTCAAGTTGTGGAGTTGGAAGTTTTGACAACAGAATGTCAAGTTGTGGAGTTGGAAGTTTTGACAACAGTGTCAAGTTGTGGAGTTGGAAGTTTTGACAACAGTGTCAAGTTGTGGAGTTGGAAGTTTTGACAACAGTGTCAAGTTGTGGAGTTGGAAGTTTTGACAACAGTGTCAAGTTGTGGAGTTGGAAGTTTTGACAACAGTGTCAAGTTGTGGAGTTGGAAGTTTTGACAACAGTGTCAAGTTGTGGAGTTGGAAGTTTTGACAACAGTGTCAAGTTGTGGAGTTGGAAGTTTTGACAACAGTGTCAAGTTGTGGAGTTGGAAGTTTTGACAACAGAGTGTGGAGTTGTGGAGTTGTGGAGTTGGAAGATTTGAAAACAGTGTGTCTAATTTACCCCATAAATTGTTAGTTTAATCATACCAATATAACCTATAACCTTCTTAAGGTATATCTGTTCATGTTCATCTCGGAAATCTATACTGAATTTATAACTGAGCCTTTATTTAATATGTGATGGTAGATTGTCCTCGTTCCATGATTAAATAAAAGATCCGAAATTCTACATAGATTTCTGGGTTAAAGATTTCTAAATCTGAATACATACACCTGAAGAAGGCCGAACATTACACCAGTTGTGGAAATACCGACCAAGACAAGAATCCAAATAGTCCAAATGATACAAAATATCAATTCTCATCTCAAGCGTTCAAAAATTTAAAAGAAAATACTTTTAAAATATTTTTACTAACTATATTTTTTATCTTTATTTAATTTTCTTTATTTCTTCCTTCCATTTTTTTCTTCATATTTACTTTTCATTCTCTAAAAATTCTTTAATATTTTCTTCTTTTCGTTTTTCTTTGAAAGATCAACGTTTTTTTTTTTATATTATTTATTTATGTTTTAATTATTTTTTTCTTTTTTTTTCTGTTTTCCCATCGATTTGTTTCGTTTAGATTTTCTTTATTCTTCACCGCCCCCCCCCCTTTTTTTTTTACCTATTCCTCTTTGTTTCTGTTTATGAAGGCACCAGATGAAATTAGCCATTAGTTATCCAACTTCTTAATGGATACTACTTACAACCAGCTGGGAGCTCCGCACACGTTCTTTCCATTCGCACGGACGCACGCACGCACACACACACACACACACACACACACACACACAAGAAGAACAGATGCTCCCATAAATATATGCATGTTGATATATAGATAAAGAAAAAACAGAACACAAAATAACATTCGTCTAGAAGTGTACCAAATAATTCCATAACATTTACATTTATTTTACATGGGTAGTTAAACAAATATTTTACTTAGTCAACTCTATTTATTCAGCTATATTAAGCTCATAAAATTAATTCCTGTTAAAATGTGTGGTACTTGTACAGTTTAATCAAGAGATTAAAAAATGAAAATATCGAAAAAAAGGTTATATTGTACGTATCCGTTTTGGATTGAAGATCTCCAGAAAAAAAATCATTTAATTTGATCGAGTAGTTTTTTGTTTTTTTGTTGTTTTTTTTACAGCGGATAAATATGTTCTTATGAGAGCACGTTGAAGTCAGCCATGTTGGAATGTTTTGAACATGCCACGGGGAGATAACTCAATTTAAAACGCCGACACTCCCTCCCCATCTTTAATACTAGCTTTTCTTCCTAAAAATCGAACCTTTTTCTCGGTATCAAAACAAATTGTTTTTTCGCTGTAAAAAAGAAACTACTTGATGAAATTAAGTGAAATTTTTTTTTTCGGAGGACTTTGTTCCATAACGAATACGCACAATATAACCTTTTTGTTTTTCGATATTTTCAGTTTTTAATGTCTTGATTAAACTGTAGAAGTACTGAATGTTTTAAATTTAAATAAAGAATGTGACATAATGCACTATTATTGCTGTTATTGTTAACTGGACCATGAAGAGCCCTTGGAATGAAAAGTTATTTAGCTGTGTGTACCTTTTGGACATAACTATACATCTATAGTCTTATAATTTTTTTGTGTGTATTGATATTCATATTAAAAACCCTTTTTTCTATTCATTTAGTTATTTATTTGCTTCTATGAATAAATTAGGCACAAGGCCGTTTTTTAATGTGGAGAGTGAGGGGGGGGGGCAGTTCGCCCGAGAGGGAATTGATGGTGAGAATTGGTATGAGGGTTTCCCCTACATTGACGAAAACTGATTGCTCAAGAGCAATTATCTTATATGTGGGGTTACCCCACATATTACTTTGACTGCAGTATCTGCCGGAACAGATACTACATTTTGATAACACAAAAAAGATCTTGGCCCAAAGGCCAAGAAGAAAGAAGGCGAACCTTTTTTTTGTTTATTTAAAAAGAAAATACAACATTGTTATATATGGGTCATGGAATTACATTCATCTGCAAAAGATCTACTTAATTCCATATTCTTTTAAACATTTATTTTAATTAATTCCCTATTAGTTTTTTGGTTTTCTTATGGGATAATTATCTTTAGTTAACTATTACGTGTAATTATATTCATGCAGATATTCTACATGATTTAGACTTGCAAGATAGTTGCATAAAAAGCTTATAGTAAACACAAACCTCTTTCTATATATATTGATGTATGCATGTATATATTTTAAAAAATTTGCCTATCAAACTCCTCAGTTAGTTTTTGGTCTACAGAGATGAAACTTAATGTATAGGGTATTCAAACCCACGCGAAACTTCATATTTAAGTTTTAGCCAGGGACAATCGGTGCTAAAGTGTGAAAATTAAACAAATGGAATTTGCCAGGTGAAGGTCGAACGGCGGCATTATGCATATATAACGTAGTAGCTATTTGTTCAAGTTTTAATTTTTAACCTTGCAGCAAACATGTCTTCATAGCTCAGGCATTAATGTCAAAGGAAAAAGTAAATGGTAAGCTAAACGTTTTGGTTTCAGTTCTTGGGTGAGCAATATTTATAAAAACTTTTTAAATCATTATCATATATTTGATCCAATATAATATAATAATAAATACGAAATTTGCATTAATCAAAATATCATATTTAAGTGCTATTTACGACCAGACAATGCCGGGTTGACTGCTAGCAACATACAATCGAAATAATTTTTGTAGTTTAGGAAAACCAAATTTTAGCTATTTTAGCTATAGCTAGTGGTAGGGGTGTGGGCTCCTTGATACTTTTTCAAATAACATTAACATATAAGATACCTTATGGCTGTAAAAAAAGGTAGCTAAATTTTATCTAAATGAGTGACTTCATAAATTGTTGTCGTTTGCTTGCAATGTAGGACTTGTTTGTAAATGTGGAGATCTGACTTTCTTAAGTGCATGAAATATTTTTTTCTTCTCACTTAGAAAATTTTGAAGAGAGACGAGAAAAAAAGAAGAGAAATAAAAACTTTTTTAGTGTTTAAAAATAAAACATTAAAAAATATTTGATCTGATGCACCGAAGTAAAATTTCAGATGAAAAACTGGTGTTTCAGGAGAAGAAAACGTAATTATTTTATGAAAATTTTTTAAAAACTCAAAAAAAGTTTATAAAATTAAAAATAAAGAAATCAGTGATATTTAATTAAATAATCTTATTTTTTCTTAACTTCAAGTTAATTTTAATAGTTTGAAAAATATTGAAAACAAATTTTTCGAATAGGCAAATAAAAAAATAAAAATAAACGAAATCCCCCCCACCACCAAAATTCCCATGATGCATCTGTGGTCATCTTTAATCATGAAAATAATTTGCGTCGTTTAAGTGCAACCAAGAGAATCATGGTGAAAATATTGATAAAAAAAAGTTGATAATTGTCCCTCACAAATTTAATTTTTTTTTTAATTCTGTTTTTATTTACTTTTTTCTTTTTAAGTATAGTTTTTTAATCACAGTTTATTAAATCTCGATTTTTTTTTAAATATAATTTTAGTGTGATAAAAGGTCATTTGACTTTAATGCACAAACAACATGCCATGGTAATAGATGTTTTAAAAAATTTAAATATGATACAAATTTCTTTCCTCAATGACAGAAATTTTTAGGGAGTAGAGTAATGAATTAACTACTTTTTAATAGTATGATCATTAAGACGACAAAATATTCTTTTCATTGTTTTGACTCTAGGGAATATATATCCGACACCGACACAATTAATCAACCAAGAACCACATCACTCTAAATAAAAACATATAAGATATCAACGGATATAGGTCCTGGATATGACCTTAAACTATATCCGATGGTGAGGGCCCCAGCTTGCGAGCTTTGGGGAGTGTGGAGCCACCCTTTAATTGCCATTGCTCTCAGGTCCACTCTGACTCGGAGTGGTAGTATCTGTTAGGGTCCCAACTATGGGTCAAATAGAAACCGACTTGGAAAAAAATATATTCTATTAAAAAAATTTTCTTCTAAATAACTGGATTCAGCAATAAATAACCTGAAAAGGGTTGATATGCCGTAAAAAAAAAGAAAAAAAAAAAAGAAACAAACCAATGGATATATATTCGAGGTGGATGGTAAGAGAACAACATGATGATTGGCAATGATGAAAATAAAGAAGTATTTGATTATTTAAGAGGACGACTCAACAAGAAATTGTTTACATTAAACTTGAAGACGACCATATTATAGTCAGCCGGAACCATATTATAGTCAGCCGGAAAGCAGCCTTGTGGTATTGTGTTCCATTGACGGATAGTTCTATGAAAAAACTTTGCTCACTGAATTTTCATTAAATTTTAGGCACACATATAAAGTAAGGGAAATTGTTGAGAGTGGTTGTAGAAAGACGAGTGTTTGTTGTGTTTATAATCGTTTTTTTTTATGACCAATACATCATAATTAGAGCTTAGACAACAGAAAATTATTTTCATTGTTTTGACTCAAGAGTATATATATCAGACATAGACATAGTTAATCAACCGAGAACAACATCACTCTATATAAAAATATATAAAATATCAACGAATTGTGTACTCGAGAGTCAAAACAATGAAAAGAATAATCTGTTGTACTAGTCCTCGTGATCATCAGATATATCTTAACGTTGTTCCTTCTCATATATCTGTATTCCCATTGAAGGTATTTCGTTCTCTCCCAATACAAAAACTGTGACACTAGGGTCGAAAAGTTGAGTAAGAAGTCAGTGCCTCCGAGGATTGGCACTCTGACCTTCAAAAAATGCCTGGACAGCCCCATTGGTTTCAGGCGATTAGCAATAAACTAATCTTTTCTCAAAGAGAGAAGGCAAAGCCTTGGAAGGTGGACCTCCTAGAATTACAGAGAACTATCATTACACTGCAATCAACGGGGACCAGTTCATTTCAGAAATAGTCTAATCTCTGTTGATTTTGGGGGGCGAGGATAAACATCTCTCCATGTGAATAAATATGAAAGCAAATGATGAAAAATTTCATTTCAAGTAGAGAAAACAATTTTCAAGTTTTGTTTGTGGAACACATTGCCGCAGAACTGCTTCTCTGCAAATTGCAATATGAGCGTCTCCAACACCACGTCATTAAATAGTTCCTTCTATCAATAATCCTTAATCTTCATTTGGCAATCATTTAATTTCATCAACTCGTATGATATTCAATTTATTTTAAACAGTTCGTTATTCCACCAATAACTAATAGGAGATTCTAAGTTTGTCTATATTACAATAATATTAGTTTACGAGAAGCAGTCAATAAAAAAAAAACCTATTTATCATAGTAGTAGAGCAACGAAACTTGGCACAGTTATTACTTTTTTCTCTATATAGGAACTACTTAATATATATATATATATATATATATATATATATATATATAATATATACATATATATATATATATATTTATTATTTTTAAAACAGTAATCTAAGTACACACGTGTTTCAAGGTCGTTACCTCTCGTCAGCGTAGTTCAACTGTTTCTAGGGATCGAACCTCAGACCATGTTTACCACAGTCCGGTGCCTTAACCGTTAGGCCACAAACCCTAGATTAATTTTACTGTTTATTTTTATCGCTTATAAATTTAGATTTGTTATTGTTGTCTTTTTTTTCAAGCGATACATACGGTTAATATTGGCTCTGCCTCGAAGCTCATTTTTTAATTTACTTATAAAAGTCGCCCTTTTAAAATTTTTTGGACGTATATAACATTTTTATTTATTTATTATTTTTAAAACAGTAATCTACGTACACGCGTGTTTCGAGGTCGTTACCTTTTCCTCGGCTGATTGCACTGGCACGGCGGCGCTTCTCCTTTCAGAGGTGCCTCTTTTGGTCTGGTGCTGGGTCCAGCTCTCTGCAACAGATCACTACCGATGTTGCAATGTTTTCATTGCTCTGATGTCAAATGGCATTGACGTTTAATTTGACGTCAGACGCTCTGTCCAGTTCTCATCATTTCTGTTAAGCCACAACCGCATCAAAGTTTTCTCCGCTGTTGTTTTATTTCTGTTACCAGCTTGCTTGTTTCAAACTAGTAAAGTCAGAATAGTAAATTGTGGCAGAAAATCATATTCTGTAAAAAAATATGGGAACAAATAATTAAAACATTCATTTCAAGTTGAGAAAACTATGTTCAAAGTTCCGCTTGTGGAACCCATTGCCAAGGGGCTGTTCCCATGCGGATTACAACATGGTCATCTTCAAATTCCATGGTAACAGATCCCTGTCATAAACCACTCCTGTGGGTAACCAAACTTAGTTTATTTCATTAAGCATCCTTACTTCTAGCAGTAAGTTCTTTATCTTTCAACTGGCAATCATTCTATCTCATTAACCTTTATTCCCGAATGGCTTTTTGGCCTTGATAGATGGATACATTAGTACAGAAAATGTTTAAGGTTAGGTTAGCTTTAGTTTGTTTGTTTTATGGAACAGAAGCCATTTTTGCTCAAAATCCTATATGATTATGTAGAATACTTATAAGAGACGAATGCCTCAGCCTTGCACAGTTCCATGTGATGCATAGGGTAGTGGTAGCACTTAGCAGCCGCCCTTTGATTTTCTGGACAATTATCGTACAGGGGTTTAATGGAGTTCCTTAGTCATAGTGAAGGCAAAATATCTACAAAAGTAGAGGAGGGGGTTCTTTTGTAAAAACTAAACCAGATAGAGTGAGTCTGTTGTACAATAATCTTCTAAAGATGGTGTCACAAGCAAAACACTCACTTCCTATTCGTTATAAACCAACACGGAAGTGGCAAAGCACAGACAACCATCATGGGAATGCTCATGTCAATGCACAATCATGTCTAACCTAAAATAGCCAAACATAAAATTGGTGGATTTTAAAATGGACACAGTGAGTGATTTGAAGGCATTATTATAAGAGATTTTTTTGCAATGGATTAAAAAATTCAGAGATCTTAGCTGTAGCTCATTGCTCCTTGTATCCCTTGAAGCCATGAGATGTGAACTTGAGAATTGTGATGATTTTGTGGAAGCAATTTTTTTCTAATTATGTATGTACAACAAAATTGGTTGAGAAGTTGAGGTAATATCCAGGCAAGACATTGCAAACCTTGGTGAGAGAGAAGAGCATCGGAGTGGAGACTATAACGAAAGTGATAAACTTGGCTTTATTTTTGAAGGACACTGTGAAAGCCGTATGTAAGTACAGGTCCTGTTTGGATATTGTGATGGAAATCAGCACAGGGTTTTTTGGATGAGCTGTATACAGTAAAAGATCATCTAAATGACGCACATATTTTTTCTCTCCTTTCCCCAAAATATTTGCCTTGAACACCCAATACAAGGATCTTCTAAATACACTAAACATTTTGGTATGTTAAAAATGGGTAACATATATTTACAATGGGTGCCTTGTGCCAAATTGATGGTTAAACATGGTTAAATTTTAGCTAATTTTTGCATTAAATATTCATCACTATTTATCCCTATTAATATCCATTAATCTGTAACGGTGCATCGAATAATTAGTTTGTTGCACCGGATCATAACAAAGTTCCATACAAAATTTAAGCAAGATCACTTCATTAGTTTCAGAGAAAACCTCTAATATAAATGTGGTTTTGTAATGACTATTCCCTGTTTACCCTTAAATGTGTATAGAATAAATACAATAATACTTAGTTTGCTGCAGTATATAATAATAAAGGTCCATACAAGATTTCAGCCAGATCGGCGCAGTAGTTTCCAAGAAAACTTCTAGAGTAAATATGGTATTTTGGTAACTAATCTTAACAAATCCCTATTAATCCCTAACTTTGCATGGAACGAATATCATAATACTTAGTTCGTTGCACCTTATCATAGTAAAGGTCGATACAAAATTTCTGCCGGATCCACCAAGTAATTTCTAAGAAAGAGTGGAACGCACAGACAGATAAACAGACAAAAAGAAATATAATATAGATTTCTGACTATTGGAAGTTTAATTGTTTATAATTGTTATAAAGTATTATCTACACGTATATTGTACGCTTTCTATGCATGTTTTATGATTCTTTTTCTTTAGAAGGTATTCGCTACTTATTAAGGCTTGGCATGCACTCGGGGATAAGGGTTAGTAAATGTAAGGTGGTAATGTAGTAATCGTTAATGTGTAAGTTGGGTACGATTTGATTATTTAAGAGGATTGTTCAACAAGAACTTGTTTACATTAAAGGCTACCATACTATAGTAGGACGTGAAGCAGGCCAATGAAACAATGGTCCACAGGCGGGCAATTCTAGGAACGAGGCTTTGTTCGTGGAGTCTACATTTAGATTTAAACAAAGATAGAGAGTAGGGGACACTTTTGATAGTGATTGTAGTTATGTTCTGTTTTTAAGAAGTTGTTTTTATGTTATTATTATTATTATTATTATTATTAGTAGTAGTAGTAGTAGTAGTAGTAGTAGTAGTAGCAGCAGCAGCAATCCAATTATTAGTAGTAATAGTAAGGTATGTGTTCAATCTAAAGAAACAAAGGAATCCTCCTGCGAAAAAAAGTCTATATTGAAGCAAGGTTTAGGCATTTTCCAACCATATTACTCCTGAATTGACATAGAACAGTTGAGGTAGATTCGGGTAGTTGACAGAGGAAAGCCAAGGCAGAGGAAGGCCAAGGCAGACCATGTAAGGATGGGAATGGAGTTGGGAGAAAGAGGGATCAATAAAGACCAGTACAGAGATATGTTAGGTTGAAAATTAATTTCTCTAAGTCACCTAACACATGCCACTATATAAAACTGGAATGAATTGATGATGATGATAATGATGATGATGATAACGAGGAGGAAGAGGAGAAGAAAGAGGAGGAAATGAAAATGGCACAAAGTGCTAAAACGAAATGCCACAATCAGAAACGTAAATATAGAAAATTAATAATTTCAGAAATGTGGCCTTCTATAATATAAATCTCACCTGTCTGTTTGTATATATGTATATCTAAAACTTTCGACAGAAGCGACGGATTTTCAAGAGATCGGTATCGTTCTGAAGGCCGACCCTTTGGACGACAATATCGAAAAATTAGCTAAAACAATTATTCCGTCACCCTCAACTGGGTACTTTTCTACAAGGAGGGGTCACTTTTTTTCGCTGATATTTTTTGAAGTCATCCCCTCTTTTTTGATTGACTAGCCTTAATTTAAACATTCGCTACTTCCGGTTTCGTGAGAGACGCAATGACAAAGACGTCACGTCTTTTTTTTTCACATTCTTTTTCTATTTTGCGGTAGGGGTTCAAGCCTGCTTTCCTACTACCACTTTTTTTTTTTTTGCTCAACATACACCTCTAAACACCCGGGCAACGCCGGGCACTCAGGTTAGTCTAGTATAGAATGTCTCTTTTAGTATTTATATATTGCAAATATACACGTATATATATATATATATATATATATATATATATATATATGTGTGTGTGTGTGTGTGTGTATATATGTGTATATATATATGTGTATATATATATGTATGTATATATATATGTATGCATATATATATATATATATATATATATATATATATATATATATATATATATATATATATATATATATATATAAGTAAACAAAACAGTTGACAAAGCTGACAGAATCGATTATTTGCTCATGCAAAAACTGTAAGATATAAGACAAGATAAAATTGTGGCAAGTTTTATATCAATGACGTTGATGACAATAGCTTGAGAAACATCTGATTCCAGCTTACACAGCCGATACACTCATAGTTTATAATTATCAAATGCAAGAACTGCAGTGATATCTACATTGCATTATTGAATATGTCATATGAAAGAACTTTGAGACGCGAAAATGCATCTTGCATAGATAATGAAATAAAAAAAAAATCATTACATTTTTTTTGTGTGCAGTAAATGCTGATAATTAGAAAGAATGTAAACAATGTTATATCTACAAACGTTTATTCGTGTTAATCACATGATTTATATATATGTATATTAATACTGGAAGAATACCCGTCCCAGGACGGGTAAAACTAATTTTTTTTACACGGGAATCAGCACTTATCAAGGCCCGGAAGCCACTCGAGGATAAGGATTAAGGGTTATACATTAATCAATGTGATTATAGCGTAGTAAACATAAGTAGTAGGAATTTTGCAAATTGGATTTCTTTAGGGGACGGTTCATCAAGAACTTGTTTACGTTGGACTTGAAGACTATCGGATTGTAGTCAGCTGGAAAGCAGGCAAAGGGGAGAGTGTTCCACAGGCGTTCAGTTCTAAGAAAGAAGCTTTGTTCATGGAATCTACATTTAGGTTTAGGCACATATAAAGAGTGTGGGAAATTGTTGGTAGTGATTCTGGCTAGACGAGTGTTTTCATGAATGTTTGGCGAGTGGGGACCATAGATTGGCGCCCAGGTGAGCACTTGCTATGAAAATAACAATAAAGCAGAGATAGGTTCGCAACATTTCTTTTGTTGGAAAGAGGTTGCAGGAAAGAAAAAAGGGCATCCCCCCCACTAAGCTATGAAGTCTATTTTGAACTCTGTCAAGGCAGGATAAGCTGCCCAGATGTGGCAGCAGTGATCCATCATTGGCCGTAATTGTATGAATAAAATAGATTTGCGCCACGTTATGTTCCTTTATAAAGATTAAAAATTTAAAAAAATACAGAATTACTCAGGTTACCAAATATTTTCAAAGAATGTCGCTTGCTCTTATTCAAATTCAAATTTATGCACTGATCACGTGATGCACACCATCTAAACTTGACTTAGATACAATCGTCAACTAGATTGGACGTTCAACTTTTTTGTGTGTGTTGGGTCCATTAATCAGAAATGTAATTGATGTTCGAAAAAGATCGGAACTTTTGGGGGTATCGGAATCAGTATCAGGATCCAAAAAAAAATTGTTCTGATTTTCCGATGCTCAAAACGATTCTTTTTATTGTCTTTATTTCTTTATTTTGTGTTTAAATATAATTTTGCACGGTTTGTATTTACAATAAAATGATAAATATTTATTCCTTTTAAACTACAAGTAAAACTTAACTCATAATTGTATTTTTACATTTTACATTTGCGAAAAGATATACACATTCTACATGGGTTTTTGCGGGAATCCGCCCCCCCCCTTCCAACAAAAAACACGATATTTAGAAATTTAAGTAGAATCGGAATCGGAATCGGTAATTATATCTGAATTGAGAATTTAGAACAGAATTCGTAATTGTATTCGAATCGGGCAAAATACTGGAATCGTCCCATCACTAATCACTAGTATATGTATAATAAAATATTTAGAAATGAAAAAAGTATTTTGGTCTTATAAAAAAAAAAAAAATGAAAAAATATTAAAATAATCAAAACATAAACATTTCATTTTGAAAAAAAAAAATTCAGTCTAATTTCATCCTTCATGTCTGGACTTAACATCATCACAAAGAAACACATATTACAAAGTATTTTATGATTAAAGTTGACTTCCCCTGTAACATTGTACACGTTTACACACGTAGACCCAACACGTTGTAGCAGAGTACGTCGCAAAGAACATAAGACAAGTAATAAGTCGACTCCTATTTTGTAATAACGACATTTATTTCCAGGTACTTTCCCGAATAAAACGTGATTGTGCTCCTTTTCTCTGACCTCTGTATTCTCAAACCGCATCGATGTCTTTAACCTGATCGTCTTCTCTAACGTCTCTCTCTCTCTCTCTCTTTATAGCCTTTTTTCTTTTTCCTTATCGTGATGCCATTTTGCACATAGCTCGGTATTTGCATATGCACGTTCACACTCTGTTACACGTCTGACAAAGTCTACATTTTTTTCATTTTAAACTTACGAAATAATGCTTTCAAGGATATGCCTGGCTCGTATTCAAATTCAAATTTATGTGCTAACTACGTGATGCACATCATCCAAACTTCACTTTAATACAACCCTCAACAAGACTGGATGGTCAACATTCTACCTTAGAACAATTTCTCATCACCACGAAAAAAAAACAAAAAAACACTTATTACAAAGTCTTCTATGATTAAGGTGGATTTCACCACAAGTTTCAGACAAAAATAAATAAAAACGAATTTTCTTCTTTCATTTAATAAAAAAAACATTACAACATTATTCAGTTTTCTAATGTTTTCATTTTAACCTGACGAAACAATGCTTTCAAAGATGCGCTTACCCCTTTTCAAATTCACAAACCAGAATTCTTATTTTAATTTTGATGAAAATCCCTTACAATATTTTAATTCCAGTTAAATGTCTAAAAAATATCAGCCTTGAGATTAAGCTTAAGAGATCTTAAGAAGAAAATTTAAATTCTTGCTTAATTGGTATCTAATAATTATGCATCAGTTATAATACAAATCTAAAATATTTTAATTTTTAAACTTTGCCATACAAAATACTTCAAAGAAACAGAAATTTAGAGATTATTAATGAATTAATTAATTTATTTATTGATTTATCGATGTCTAATGGATAAAATTTCACACACTGTTCCTTTTGCATAAAGCTAAATTAAAATATAAATATAGCCTACACTACTCACCCGTACGCCTAAATCAGTTTTGGGATCGAAGGCTGAGTTTGTTTTGACAGGTTATGATTTATGTAAATCGAGAAAGTTGCAAAATAAACTGGGTTTTGTTGCTATGATAGGATTGGTTGGTTGGTTGTTTTTGTTTTACGGCATATCAACCCTTTTCGGGTTATTTAATGCCGAATCCAAAGATTTTGAAGAAAAATTTTTTTAATAGAGTATATTTGTTGTTTTCACATCGGTTTCTATTCAACCCATAGTTGGGACCCTAACAGGTACTACCACTCCGGGTCAGAGTGGACCTGGGAACAATGGTAATAAAAGGGTGGCTCCACACTCCCCAAAACCCACAAGCTGGGGCCTCACCACTGGATATAGTTAAAGGACAGCAGATATCTTAACTGTAGTTTCTGAACGTATATACCGTTCATTGGATAAAACAGGGGAGGGTAGAGCGGTGGCTCTTGATATATCTAAGGCTTTTGACAGGGTATGGCACGATGGTCTTCTAAGGAAAATTAGATCATATGGAATCACTGGAAGAATTCATAATGTAATTAAATCCTTCTTAAGTAATAGAAAAATCAAAGTTGTCCTCGACGGACATACATCCGAACAATATGACATAAATGCGGGAGTACCTCAGGGGTCTATCCTTGGACCTCTATTATTCCTGATATTCATAAACGACCTCCCTGATAATATTGTTTCGGAGATGGGTATATTTGCTGATGACACCACTCTCTATAACAGATATGAGGGGAAAACAAATGAACACATATTTAAGGAAATGGCAGAAACACTAGAGGACGACCTCCAATCCGTAGTGGAATGGGGACAAAAATGGTTGGTCACATTCAATGCTGCTAAGACTAAGCTTGTTTCCTTCAATAACTACAAGAAACCTCTACCACCAATAGCAATGGCCAAGAACACATTGCCTGAAAGTACTTCTTTTAAACTCCTTTACAGGGAATATGAACTGGAATAGATACATTGAGAGCATTGCCAAGGCTGCTGCAAGGAAGGTTGGCTCCCTCTACCGTGCTAGAAAACTACTTACGCCTGACAGTATCCTATACCTCTATAAGGCAACCATTCGCCCATGTATGGAGTACTGTTGTCACATCTGGGCTGGTGCATCTGCTGCTTGTCTCTCGCTCCTGGACAGGGTTCAAAAAAGAGTCGCCAACCTGATAGGTCCTGAACTGTCATCTAGGCTTCAGCCTCTGTCCCATCGACGAGATGTTGCATCCCTCTGCCTGTTCTACAAATACTTTAATGGTGAATGCTCTGACGAACTGCAAACACTTGTATTTCCCCGACGTAACTACCCCCGACAAACCCGACAAGCTACTAAGTCTCATCCCTTTACAGTAGAGATCCCTAGGTGCAAGAAAGCCTTTTACTCCAATAGTTTCTTCCCCAGAACTGCGGGTCTTTGGAACTCCCTTCCGGGATTCTGCTTTCCCAACTGCAATGATATGCAGAAGTTCAAGTGTAATGTTAACAAACATCTTTCTACTCTTCTCCCCTCATAATGACCCCGCTAATTAATTCCCTAATAGTAGCCCCCTGCTTCAAAGTGGCACTGTGCCTTGTTTGGGGTGAAAATTGAATAATAATTAAAAAAAAAAAAAAAAAAAAAAAAGAAAGGTCATATTCAGGACCCCCATTGAGGGACTTTTACCCTCTGCAGGGGGGCAGTCAGCGTATTCTAATGCCCCACCGACAGGGCCACTATGATAGGAATATACAGGGTGGGGCAGAAATGACAGGTGTGTTTTGAAATTGCTATTACTGCAATTTCAAAAACATCAGTTATTTCTGCCCACCCTGTATAAAACAACAATTAATTCGATAAATACAGTCGGCCAAGTTGAAAAGATGGTAGAGCAAAGATCAACGCCAACTAACAAGGATGTCCTATGTGTTGTCCTATTATTGGTAAGAGTGTGGAATGAAGAAAATGTCGAAGCGTATTCACAATAAAAATAAACAATGCAAAATCACTTGTTTCGAGTCTTTATTTGTGGTGAAATTTGCAGACGGAAACATTTCTCAAAACATTAGATGCATTCACCAATCTAAGAACACAAGAAATGATTTTTCCGTTTTCTGTAATGTGACATCCTAGTGAATAATAATGGTGCTATGACACATAAATATAAGAAGCAACCCTCTCTCCCACAGAAGAGACGTTGCGAGCCTATCCTTGTTTTATCGTTATTTCCATGGCAGGTGCTCGTCTGAACTCCAATCTCTGGTCCCCCCTCGCCAATCTTTCACGAAAAACACCCGTCTAGCTGAATCCACTGTGAAAAATTTCCCTCACTCTATATCTGTGCCTAAATCAAAACGCAGATTCCATGAACAAAGCTTCTTTCTTAGAACTGCACGCCTGTGGAACTCTGTTCCGTCTGCCTCTTTCCCTCCGGACTACAACTTGGATGTCTTCAAGTCCAATGTTAACAAATTCCTAATGAGCTGCCCCCTTAATTAAACACTTCATCAAATCTCCACACTAACGTAATGTACTTGCAATAACCCTTATCCCTGAGTGGCTTCCGGGCCTTGATAAGTGGTGATCACTGTGTAAAAAAAAAAAAAGCAACGTCATACATAATTATTTACAGAACATTACAGACTTTCATATGTGATGCTGATAAAGAATATAAAATACCACAACATTACACTGATGTAATGATGAAATTCTGATGTACTTGTTTCCGGCTGCAACAAAATGTGATACAAGAAAGGAAGTTAGAGAAAACCAACTCTTTTCATGGCGAACTCTGATCACATATAAAAATTGAAGAGAATGCACCCGAGTATATAATGATTAAATTTTCAAAAGTATTCATACTGTTGTTCCATACATACGATGCTTAAGTATTTTATAAGCTACTGGCAGAGAGACCTGACGTTGCCCGAAATTGAATGAGGATTAATCAATATTACACAATTCCAATAATTTTATTGTCATCAAAATCGGTGAAATTGTTCAGTAGTAAGAGATCCACGGTAGTACAACTGGGGGAACTTTCACATGTCTGTCCACAGTGACTTATTCTGCAATACTTTTTAGTCTATATTGCACCACAGAGAATCTACAGTTGATTTTATACAATTATTTTTATATAATGATTTGAATTAAGGTTTAAAATGCAAAAGATAAGTATCATGGTTCAATTGTGCTCTAAATAGAAACATTCATTTTGAACGCGCCCCTGTCGTATCAAAGAACCTGCTATTGATTTTTATATACCAAGCCCTTCTGCTCATGCGGTGATGAAACTTCTTAAATGCACTTGCGATATTAGGTTGTATAAGAGTGTTAACTTTGGTCAAAATCGGACAGTTCCTCCTTTAATCAGTGATCCTGGATATGACCTTAAACTATATCCGATGGTGAGGCCTCAGCTTGCGGGTTTTGGGAAGTGTAGGCCCACCTTTCAATTGCCATTGCTCCCAGGTCCACTCTGACCGGAGTGGTAGTACTTGTTAGGGTCCCAACTATGGGTTAAATAGAAACCGACTTGAAAAAAAAACAAATATATTCTATTAAAAACTTTTTCTTCAAAATCTTTGGATTTGGCATTAAATAACCTGAAAAGGGTTGATATGCCGTAAAACAAAAACAACGAACCAACCAAACACTCTTTAATCAGATTTTTTTCGATTTTTTATACTGATCGGGGCATTCTAATACAAAATGTATCTAAGAGCACTCTCAGACACATAAAATCCATTTGTGTGAAATTTTTTAAACAATCGGTCCAGCCATTTCGGAGTTCATAAGGAACGAATTCACATACACACACACACACACACGCGCACACACACACACACACACACACACCAAGTGACTTTTATATATAGAGATAGAGATTTATACGTGAGTGTACTCTGCATTAAGAGCATGGCACTTGCTTAAGGTCTGGCTGTTCTAAAACTATAAAAATATTTAATAATGGCCGAATCTCTAAATTAGTGTTATAAAGCAATATAGCATATAAACGGAATTTTCAATGTAAGATTAAGTAAAACCAAGGAATTTTCCATTATAAGTTAAGTTAGAGATTAAGTTATCGAGTACAGGGAATCGCATGTGGCAAAGAAACAAGATAGATCCCGTCTTTGGATGATCTTGACATCTTTTCTGATTCTCTTTCAACATCTCTAAACAAAATAGATCAACAAAAATAATATGCACCCCAAAACAAATAATAGAACTCGTTTCTGTTCTTTTTTAGTCACATTCATTATTAAAGAAAAAAAAGAATAAGATCAATATCTATTATAAATATTATGACAGAAAAAGGGACAACACTACCCATTAAGCCAACTACCAAAAAAACGTTACATGCCCCTCGCAGTGACTTAGTTCAGAATACATTGTAGTCTACATTGCACTGTAGAGAACCCGTTGTTGATCTTATAAAATCATTTTTATATACAATGGCTTGAATTAAAGTTTAAAATGCACAAGTCTAGTATCATACTTCAATTGTGCTTTAAAGATAAACGTTTATTTCGAACGTACCCTTGTCATATCAAAGAACCTGCTGTTGGTTTTATATATCGGGA